>NC_133773.1:122550385-122609874 GCF_003597395.2 Chelonoidis abingdonii
CGTGAGGCCTATGACTCATGCCGAAGATCTTAAAACACAATAGGTCTTGCAGCTCTGGATATTGCCTACCCTACACCAAGCCCAGGTTTAACAAGGTGATAACAGGACTAACCCTTTGAACAGGGCAGTGGTCCCACTTAGCACGCAGCACAAGTGGCCATCCCTTTGAGAAGGGCAATGGCTCTTGGTAAACAGCTTTAAGGGGCCCTCCCTTTGAGAAGGGCAGTGGCCCTGGTAAACAACTTAACAGCCAGGGAGGGGCGGCCACGGGAGGAGAACAAAAACAAAATGGAGTATGGGGACAGCTGTAAGAAACAAAATGGAATAGGGGGATAGCTGTAACAGACAGGATTCAACCTTCATAAACCCCATTGAATTTCCTAATGCAAAACTCTTCTTGTTGATGGGGTCTAGTTTTCCACCCTGAAAGGTACTACTGTGGAGTATGTTTAACCCCTGGTTAATGATATATTATGTGAATTCACAGGTAGGCAGCAAAATGTAATGTGCTGTCTACTGTGCTACAGATAAACCTCAGTAAGAAGCAACACCTTTCAGTGATATAAGGAGTAACACCCCTGTAGAGCTAGTTTTAGATGAGAGTCAGGCCTTCACTGGAGCCAGATATCACCCATATGGTTGTAAGTTGCTGAGGGTGCATCTATATTTGAGTTTGTAGGTGTGAGTCCCAGCTCATGCAGATGAACCCACCCTAGCACACTTGAGTACATGCTCAAGAAGCTGGGTAGGTTTGTACTCAGGAGGCTGGCTGAACTGCCGCATGTGCTACCCTGACCACACTGCTACTGTATTTGTGGGCGATATGTCAAGCAGAGCTAATGTAGGTTCATCTACATGAGCTGGGAATCACGCCTCCCGGTTCAAATGTTAGACATAATCCGGAAATTGTATACATATTCCACAGTAGTAACTTTTAGGGTGAAAAACTAAAGCCCAGCAATAACAAAGATTTTACATTAGGAAATTTTAAAACCCTCAGTGTTTAGAACTCCAAATCTGTGTCTTTCTCTGGGTACAATTTGTTTCATTCATATCCCTTAGGATGGAGAAGCAGTCATTTACCTACAGGGTATATTTTACTTCCGAGTGTGAAACATTAAGGCAAGCAGAATGGGACACTAATCCAGACAAACCAAAATGTGTAGCCTCAAAAATGTGACTGATTTGTATCTCACTTTGAAATGTTTCTTCTTGTCCAAAATCTGCATATGCCACAAACACTATACAGGATGGTTCACATGGCACAGACTTGGTGTTTGTGTCTTTGTGACCTTTCACACTAGATGTAAAATTGAAGAAGTTTTGCCCTCCTCCACCATGTGCCATGGTGATTTGACTCCCTGCCTTTTCCAGAGATGCCGAGCACTACAGCACATTGGTAAATCGTTGCAAACTCCCATCTACATTCTCCAATATCATTGCAGACCCCCATGAAAAAAAATTAGTTTAGCTTCTCCATTTTTCGAGTTTCAACTAGCTCTGGCCAATCTGACATTTCTTAATCTGAACTTGTTTTCCAGGTGACCAGTTCACTTTTTTAAAGTCTTGCAGTCATTATTGTCGGTTAGAATGGTGACATGCAAGATTCTTCAGGCCTGAACCTCCATTTTTCAGTTTTATTGTCTCTGTCTTTCCATAGCAATTGTCGTAGCAATTACAATTACCTGGATCACAGCTAACATTTCATTAATATCCACTGTGTTCCCATGATTCAAGTCCATAATTGTTTGCCAAGTCGCATTCACAGCTTCTGAGAACTCTAATGCAGGCAAGCTTAGAATGTGAAGTTCAAAATACGAGATTTTAGAAGACTCCGATTTGATTTTAGTCAGAAATTTGACCTGGTTTCCAGAGTTACTCAGCAATATAAAACCTGAAGTGAATGGGAGCTGTAACCTCTGAAAATCAGACTGTCTTCATAGCAGTAGCATAATGAATTAAAGGTGTTACATCACGTTTACACTGGTGTAACAGAGAGCAGAATTTGGCCCATTATGTATAACTCTTTCACCGGAATTGTTAAGAGACACTCTTTACTGGTATAAATTTACACCAGTGGTGATCTTTTAAAACAGCCCAGTTATCATTTAAGTAGCTAAATAATAGCTGAGTTTCAAAAGTGCTCAGCACTCAGCAGTTCACAAGGTGACACTTAAAAATGTTATTTATTTACATGTTTTACCAGTAGCACCTAGAAGCCAGAGACCCAATGTACTGGGTACTGTAGAGACATATAACAAAGAGCCCCTGCCGCAAACAGTGGTAATATAAGTGATAGCTAAATAAATAAGTTTGGAAATGTGCTGAAATCTTTTGAAAATCTTGCCCTGATTGTGGGTGCTAAACCATTTTGACAATGTGGCTCTTAAGGTTTTTTACCATTTACTATTGCTAAAATAGTGCTATACCCTGTTCTAGGTTACAGCTGTACAACCCCATTCAGCAGATTCGTTTTACCCAGGTACAATCAGGGAAGAATTTGGCTGGTAGCTTCTAAAAGCGCTTTGATTTGGGATCCTTCAGGTGCTGTATAAATGTACAAGCAGAGGGTATTACACAATGAAAATGGATCTGGAGGCATCTTGCCATTAATAGCTGCCTGCCCAGGTGATCTCTGTCTCTCTTTTAAAAGTAAACTGTGTGGTATGTCTTCATGTGCCCCATGGGGCTTTTTGTTCTCAGAAGCAATAATTAAGTTATAGGCTTATTTATCTATACACTTCCCTTCCTTGTCTGCTTATTAATTCAGAGAAACGCCTAGGAGCAAGCTGATGAAGCGAGGTAGATTTGAATGTGAGACATCGTTGTCAGAGAGGAGGAGAGGAAATAACCTTTTTTTTTTTCCCCTGCCACCAGGCTGTTTAACTTGCTATAAATTATTGAGAACTGTTAGTAAATTAGTATGCCACCTGGGACGGGCTGTGGGATTATTGTGTGATTTCTATTTACTTTTCTGGAATGGGCTGCAGTCTCAGATGAGTGCTTCTTTCAGGGAACTCACTCGAATAAAAGACAAAAGGCCATTTTTTCTGAGCATAAATTACACTGAGTTTTTAATTAACTTTTAATTACATGAAAGAGGCTCTTCATAACTCTCAGCGTTTTTCTGTGTTATGACTAAGCCTTTCTGGCTGCTCTTTAGTCCAGACTCCACACAGCAGGTTGTGTTGTACTACAGTTATTTTGAAGGTGGTGTCATAAACAGATAGCTAAAGGTTAATGTCTCTTTCACCTGTAAGGGTTAACAACACAGGGAACTAACACCTTGACCAGAGACCACATCCAGGGACACAAGATACTGTTCAACCCTGTGTGGAGGGAAGTTTGTGGGTGTTCTGTGTGTGTGTGTCTTTCTCGGGGGTATGAGAGGGACAGACATTACTAACAGGCTCCTCTAAAACGTTCTTCAAATAGTAAGCAGAACATGGCAATTTAGTGCTTTTTAATTGTTGTTTACTCATTTGCACATGTGGATCGTGGTGGTTTAACTTTATATGTGTAGTTGCTGGAATATTTTGAATTGTATTGGTACTGGCGGAAGGGTTTCTTCTTTGTCTTAAACTATAGGACCTCTGTAATATTTACATCTTGAAGTTACAGAGATAATTCTTACTTTTTCCTTTCTTTTATTAAAAGATTTCTTTTAGAGAACCTGATTGATCTTTCCTTGTTTCCCTTGTTTTATCCCAGGAGAGTGGGTGTAAACACCAGGACTGGTGGGGGAGGAGGGAAGGAGGAGAGAGAGGCTAATTTCTCTCTGTGCCAGGAATACTGTCTCTCTCAGGGAAAGTCTGGCGGGGGGGAAGGGGAATGGTTTATTTCTCCTTGTTTTAAGGATCCAAGGGATTTGGGTTCTTGGGGTCCCCAGGGAAGGTTGGGGAGGTCAGAGTGCCCCAAAACACTATATTTTTGGGTGGTGGCAGGCTATCATATCTAAGCTGGTAATTAAGCTTAGAGGTTTCATGCAGGTACCCAAATTTTGGACGCTAATGTTCAGATTTGGGAAATATACCTTATGACAGGTGGTCACAAAGATTTTTTTAATAGTGTTTCCTCAAACACTTGATAGCAAAGCCAGTAAAACATCCTGTACTTTTAAGCAGTGGCTAACTGTAGTCTGGGACTGTAGTGAATTAAAATATGAGAGGAGGACAAGCTGGAGAGATATATGGGAAAGGCATTTATAAACATAAGAAAACAGTCTTTGATGTATCCAGCAGTGGTGATAATATTAATAGGTATAAAGTACAAAGAAGCAAAGTCTGGAACAACTTGAAGAGTGGAAAAGTAATTTTGAGGATGCTCCAAAATGGAGATGGGCAGGTAATACTCAACCCTAATTTCATAGAGTGCTAGAAAATTAAGTTAATAGGGATAGTTCATGTGTCCTGGGCCCAGGGCCAATTCCAACAATGACGCAAAGCCTGCTGCAGCAGGGGACTAATGGATTTTGAGGCCCCTTCCCATCAGGGACAGGCTGACATGGAGCGAAGATCATGCTGCAGTAACAGGTGGTGAGGAGCACAGTCTGTGACAGATTGATAATATTTGTAATATGCTGAACAAATCTTAAAGAATTAAGATACATTTTATGAAATTAAGTTAAATCTTACTGAATTAAGCTTAACACCTTTGTAGTTCATTGTATTAAAAATGCAAATGTTTATGTACTATTGTGAGATTGTATGGAATTGCTTTAGCAGGAAGGCAAGATTTATGCAATCCTTGGAAGGTATTAGGAACTTCCAGAACTCTTTTTGGAACAATATGTATTAAATGGATTCCCTAGGAAATATTTTTGGGTGATGGGAATGCAAATTCTCCCCTCTGAAGCCAACCCTTTGAAGATTTGTGCTGGGGGGAGAGGGGGAGGGGCCCATTGTGCATACATTACATGCTTCTGGAAACCCTGATTTGCTTAAAGAGGAAACTGAACATGTTATGAATGTGTTTGTTCTGAGCTGAAGCGCTAATGAACTTGAAGCCACTAGGGAGGGCCGTTGAAAGACTATTCTTGCCAGAGCCCATGTGAGATTTGGGATGAAACCTGGCAAGCTTATAAGCATGCATGTAGGTTCTTTGATTCGTTTTAATATGTTTCCTCTGTAACTCTTTCTCCCTTAAGAATGAAGTAGACTTGCCTAGAAAACTCTGTATGGTAACTTATATTTGTAATAATCACTCTATCCGTTACTGAAGAGAAATCAAGCAGGTTTGTTTTGACAGGCTGTCTTTGCTGGGGAATAGGCAGGGAAAGTAGGGAACCTCCCAGAATCTCCACCCAAGAAAGGCAACAGCTAGGCATCTGGAAGCCTGAGAATGGGTGCCCTTGCTGGGGTACTGAGGGGAGATACAGGTGCAGCTGCCCTGAAATGTGACACAAACTACTTTGTGCTAATTTAAAACTCTCTATTCCTTTCTCTATAGGTTTTTTACCATGCTCATCACCGTAGTTATTTGAGCACTTTCCAGTAATTCATTAAAACCTGCATCTTGTCAGAGGGTTAGACTAGATGACTCTTGCAGTCCCTTCTAACCCCATAGTTCTATGATTCTATGATTAAGCCTTGCGACTAACATCAGCCATGTGTTTTTTCTCTTGGCCTCTCCCTAAGGGGAGAAGTATGTGTGAGATGCAGTGGTTTGTTTTGGAAGGTTTATGTGTACGCATGCACCACACGCAGAAGCTATCTGTGTTAGAAAATGGAAGTTCAAAGAAATGTGGCTGGCACTTACAGCAAAAGTTTTGAGGCTTGTGAGGGTCTTTTCCTGTCATCATTCATTCCACAGTCTCAGACTGGCCCCTGAGAAAGTGTCATCTCCTGCACATACAAGCTTTACCTGTTACTGTAGAAAGTGTCATTGTGCCAATGGAATGGTGTCATTAACCACGGTCTCCATCCCGGAGCTTTAGTCAATCTTTTAGCTATCCTGGGCCCAGGCCCTTGTGTGCCTTGAAGATGAGGACTGAGCCCTTGAGCTTGATTGAGTAGTCTATGGGAAGCTAGCATAGGGAGCTGAGGACAGGTTTGATGTGCTCATGGTAGCCTGTGTTATTGTGGAGACACACTGTAATGTTCTTTATCAGTAGTAGTTTCCTAAGGGCTGAAGGCTTCGTGCCCAAATATATTGCATTCCTGTAGTCCAGTTGAGAGGTGAAAAAAGACATGAATAACTGAGGCCAGGTCATTGTTTTCCAGGATGGCAGGGAGTCTTCTAGCCAACTGGAGATGGTATAAAGATTACTTGTGAGTGCCACTATGTGAGAGATTAGCATGAGAAATCCAGGAACACTACTGAACTGTGGACTGAAGTGACCAATTATGCGCGTGTGCCTTCAATCAAAGGAAATTGCACCAAGGCTGCAAACTCTTTCAAATGTTTTCCTCTGCCTCTCAGTATAACCTCTGTCTTGCTTGCGTTCAGCTTCAGCCAGCTGTTCTTCATCCATGTGCTGATCTTATCTAAACCCTGGTAACGGTATATGGTCATATGTGTTGAAAGATAAGTAGAGCTGTATCATCTGCATATTGCTAGCACTTGAGTTCATGTTGTCTGACCTCTTCATTTAGTGGCTGCATGTAGGTGCTGAATAGCGCTAGTGAGAGAGAACAGATCATTATGGGACTCCACAAGAGAGCAGTCTAGTGGTGGAGGTGCAGTTTCCTATCACCACTATAGAGGGTGTCCCTCTGGGAAGGACTCATTCCATCATTCCATTTTAGCACATTACCCTGTACCCTTGCCACCACTCTCAAGTGTTGATGGTCAAGCCTAGTGCACAGTTATCAGTGATTCACCAGATCCTTGACACACTGTGCTATGGATGGAGTGCTGCTGTCCTGTAATAGGCTTTGGAATTAGGTTAAGGGCATGAATTTTGGTGGTTAAATCAGAATCTATGGTGATTAGTTATTAAGCTTTTGATGCACATTTGATTTTAGATTAAATAAAACTGCACAAGAAAGACAAAAACTAAAGTCCGCGAGAGAGTATGGTGTGTGCCTCCTCTGTGATATGCTGCATGGTCTCCTGCTTACAAAACATCAGTTACCTTCTGCCAACAGCAGACTTTTAGATAGAGAAAATAAAATCATATGTTACAAGGCTGCCTACATGCAAATAAGAAGTTGAGTTTCTAGGGGATTCAGAATATCTTCCCATTTATTGTTGCCCTTTTTAGGGAATATTTCAAGTTGTCCCTTTACTGTTTAACAGGAAAATTTCCTCAATTGTTGCCCTAATTCCTTCCACAGACTTATGGTCCTTATACCCTCCTGTCATAAACAGATAGTTAAGGGTTAATGCCTCTTTTACCTGTAAAGGGTTATGAAGTTCACCTAGCCTAGCTGACACCTGATCAGAGGAGCCAATGGGGGGACAGGATGTTTCAGTTTTGGCCGGAGTGGAAAAGATCAAGGAATCAGCCTCGTATCAGAGTAGTGCGTATTAAGTAAGGAAATAAATAGGTTTATGTTTATTTTCTTTTTGTAACTTGTCTTGGCATTAGGGGGATAATCAAATGGGGTATTCTTGTGTGTATTAAGGTTTTTGCCCAGGGGAACATCCTGTGTTTTGAATCTGTTGTCTGTGAGATCAGCTTGTATGCTATCTCCTAGAGGTTTTTTTCTTTTACCTTTGTTTTCTTTAATTAAAAACATTTTTAAGAACCTGATTGATTTCTCCTAGTTTTTAGATCCAAGGGGATTGGATCTGGACTCACCAGGGAATGGTGGGGGAAAGGGGAGAGGGAATGAGTAATTCTTCCTTGTTTTAAGATTCAAGGGATTTGGATCAGTGTTCACCAGGGAATTGGTGGAGAAGTCTCTCAAGGCTACCCAGGAGGGGAAGGTTTTGGGGGGGAAGACAGAGTTTTCCAAATGACTCAAATATTTGGATGGTGGCAGCATATTGATCTAAGCTAGTAATTAAGCTTAGGGATTCACATGCAGGTCCCCACATCTATGCTCTGTGGTTCAGAGTGGGGGTGGAACCATGACACCTACACATTCAAGACTTGGGAGCGCACAATCAAATGACTTTGCAGTACCCGATGCCTGTCAGGAATCACTTAACGCTGTGGTTGGTCTGAGGGAAAAAACAGTTGCTAAGAGTGGGCTGATTTCTACTTGCATCTTAGAAATGAGAGCATGTCAATCTGAAAACAAAAAGAGAGTGAGAACTTGTAAAACGAAATCCTGCAAATTAAAATTGAGAGGTAAATGTTCGACGGAACACCTGGGCAGTTTCCAAACATGGGAACAGTGCTGGAGCACAGCGGCAAATCACTAAATGAGATGGCTTATTTTTATCCCTTATGACTAACATAGGCTTTTATAAGACTGTTTGTTTGAGTCAAAGGTGAAGATATGCAATTCTCTGTTCCTTTTTATACTGGGCATGTGTGTGCCAACACAATAGCTGATTTCAACACAAGATGTGCACATCTGCATATCTGATATTAAAAGTCAGCCTTGGATTGAATAAGCCCCCTCCCCTCTGCCTTAAAGTTAACTGTAAGACACCGAGAGTACCAGGCAATATCCAAATCTTAGCTATAAACATCAGTACAGGGGATTGAAATTAAATGGCCTGTGATATATAGGCCGTCTGACCAGATGATCTAATGGTCCCTCTGGCCTAAAAGCTGTGAATCATTGAAGGGGTTAATAAAAATCACCTTCCTGCAAAGTAACTTTGAATAAAAGCAAATAATGCTGGGTATGAACCCTGGTTAATAGTTACTTCCATATGAGCCATAGTTGCTTATCTTAGTTTAGTTTTTCACTAAGAGGATTGTTGAGGTTAGGAGTGTAATGTGAAAATATTCTGGGGGTCTCCCTTGCCCCACATTGCTCTGTTAATGTGTATTAGCACTTTTCTGTATCTGTTTTGGTACTTCCACTGCCTCCATTCCTGTCGTATCTGAGTGCCTTGCAAGCATTAATTAAGTCATTCTCATAAATTCTCTGTAAATTAGAGAGGTATTTTCTAAAGATGGGAAAATAAGCCCCAGAGAGATTAAGTGACTTGTCTAAGGTCGCACAGGAAAGTTGTGGCAGAGCCAGGAGCTCAGCCCATCTCCTGAATTTCAGCTCAGTGCATTAACCGCAAAACCATCCTTCATCCTCAGTCCTATTCTAGAGGAACCAACTTTATGATCTATGGGTCTGATTCCAGTTCCATTGAAGAACATGCCAAAGCTCCCATTTACTTTAATGATGCAGTGTCAGGCTCTGTATTAAGGCTGATGCCTGATGTTTTCTGACTTTTGTATAGCTTTTTCACTTAAAGGAATTTAACAAATAAATCAATCACTTACATTTTCTTTTCTTGTTGCTGCCATACCCCTAGCTGAATGTGTTAAAACCTCCATTAGTAGTCCTCACTTGCAAGTACACAAAGCTTTGGAATTTCAAAACAAAATTACTTTGGGGAAAAAAAAACAATCTAACTAGAGAGGGTTGGAAACTTTTTACCAAAACAAAATATAATTAAAAAACTGGAGTAAGGGGATTTGTTTCCTGTTTTTCTATTTGCTTGATTTTTATTTATTTATTTTGCATTAAAATGTTGCCCAAAATAAGAAATCATATCTAAGATATTGTGTTTAGAGAGGGAAAAATACATCTTTGCTATGATGGCATATATATCTGAGATAGGGAGCCCCACCGAGAATAGCCAATAACCCAGTGGTTGGGGCACTCCCTAGGAGGTGAGAAATCCACGTTCAAGTCCCTGCTCTGCCTAATTCAGAGCTGGGACTTGAACCTGGGTCTCCCACATCCCAGGTGAATGACTAATAAATACTTAATTAATTATGCAAACTGAAACACCTCCAACAGAAGTGTGCTGTCACTTTCCTTTTCTCTCTCTCTTTATTTCTCTTTTTCTGAACCTGGACCTCAACACTAATACGTTTACATAAAATATTTCTGTTTTGAGGGAACAGCATTTTTTGGTTGAAAAAAATTGACAAAACTTGTTTGTGACTAGCTCTAAGTAATACCACCTGATCTGAACATGGAGAGAATCAGAACAGTGAGTTATTTTGGCAGATTTCTAAAAACCTGTCTTTATAAAAAGTGGGCACTGCAGAGCTGCACAAGCCTGAATCCTGATCTAAAAGACATGCTCTTGGAGTTATTTTGGAGTTCTCTGGCCTGTGTTAGATGGGAAGTCAGACTAGATGATCACCACAGTCCCTTCTGGCCTTGCAATCTATGAAAGGTTTGCTATTTACAGTTCTGCTAGAATCCGAGACAGAAGCACTGAATGCTGTTAAATGTAAAAGCTTTATTCTCCAGTGAAATCCTTTCTTTATTAATGAGATTCAGCCTGATGGGACCAAAAATTACTTTAAAAGACATTTCCTTTTTGTTCTTCAAGGGCTTTTTTTCCAGTCCATTTGGACTGGATATCAAAGATA
The DNA here is from genome assembly GCF_003597395.2 of Chelonoidis abingdonii. Taxonomy (NCBI): domain Eukaryota; kingdom Metazoa; phylum Chordata; order Testudines; family Testudinidae; genus Chelonoidis; species Chelonoidis abingdonii. The sequence continues at coordinate 122,560,836 of NC_133773.1, forward strand.
AGGGAAAATATTTCACTAGAAAGAGCTTTTATAATTAAGCTTTGTAGCCTACATAAGTGAGATGTAGCTTAATTTAAGTGGAAATTAATAATTATATTTCCAAGGCATGCTTTTGGTGCCCCAATAAATCTCACAATTGGTTGTGGTACGGGCTTACATCAGCTCTTTCCTTAAGGTGCGTATGTTACCCTATATTTTAGAGGAGAAAGGCTGTGTAATCTTTAGCTAGCGCTAGACCATAATATAGGTTCTTACAGGAGGAGGTGCTTACTGAAGTGGTCTCAAAACCCCAGTCAGGTTTCTTCCCATTGCCAGCTACCTTTTTTGTACTTTTCTCTACATTTCAGGAGAGAGTTGGTCCTAGAATCCAAATATGTGAGCAAATATAATGTATGAGACTGGCTTTTTCTAGTGTTTCTAATGTACCATAACACCATGGGTAGTGGGGCAGGTAGGAGAAAGGGTGTCTATAACAGAAATACATATACACTTAGGATACATCACAAAGCTCAAATGTTTATAAAACTTAAAATAAATGCATTATATTTCCCCAAGCAGCCTGGCAAGGAGAAGAGGAGAATCCTCTTGAAGCTCACTCCAGGTTATTTAAGTGAGAGTTAATTGTGTTCTGTGAAGATGAAGTGAAAATATGGTCCCCAGCAGGGAGAGCAAAAACAATTGGTTCCCCCGCATAAAGACCCTGAGATCTTGTTCAATACCCATATGCTAAATATTTAGCCATGGAAACTGCCTTTCTTTCCTTCCTGTCTTCTTCTTCTCTATTTCATTGGCTGCTAAACTAATTATTGCTATTCCTGTAATTCCCCTTAGAGTAGAGGTAGTCAATAGGTGGACTGCAGGCCAAATTCCAACTGCCAGGTGCTTTTGAACAGACACCAAAATCTTTTTATATACTAATTATTGTTTTTTTTTTAATTGCTTTTCTCTGGGGTCTAGACCTGGACTATACGTTGCACAAGAAATGTGGACCTTGAAAAAAAAAATTGACTACCGCACCTTAGCGTCTAGTGCTGTCTTTGCTGCCAACAAATTTAGGACCAGAAAGTGGGGGTTGTTTGTTCTGTCCTTTCATTAGACTAAGACACATATGCAGTCATTTGTTCTGCATGCAGTATCCTGCTTGGAAAACACTGTTGTTGTGCTTTGTGATGCCCTGAGGCAGAAAATATATGCATTCTTAACTGGAGAGGAGGGGGAGAAGGTGGGATCTGTAAAGCAAATTCTTGAATGATAATAAAGTGCAAAAAACCTGAACTTAAAAGATTAATGTCTGCCTGCTCCATCTGGGAAATCATAACCAATTGTGGAGATGTTAGGTCTTCCTCTCATTCTTTCTTTTCCAATATATAGAGAGAAATTAGCCCATTTCCATTGTGCAATCTAATTTCTTCAAGTCGTGCAGAATGTCTATACTCCGTGAGAAGTATAAAACCTGGTTATAGAACATTTCCCTACTGTGACAAGAATTGGTGGTGTGCCTCCCCCACTGCCATTACTAATCAAACTGTTGATTTAGACTAAACCTGGGTGGAAAGACTATCCAATTTAGTTCTTGCATTTTAAAGGCAACCAGCTGGGAGAGAGATGTATATTTTACCCCATGTAACAGGATGATTTAAGATTTTGCTGTTTTTAGATACGTAAATTATACACCCAATACATTAGATGGTCCCTTCACTCACACAGCTTCCAGTAGCCGTGCCAGTGTTTGACCTTGAAGAGAACCACAGGACTGCTGCTTTTCTTCTACCCCTATTTACACTGCAGTGTCTTAGAGTACCATATGATGCTGTAGAAACATACAAGTTTAGTCCAACACTGATACCCATGTAAAATGAAGTTAATTGTCTTACACCTTTAGAGTCTAAATATGGCTTATCTATACTGTAATAAAACACAGTGACTAGCCCAAGTCACTTGCAGGGCTTGGGCTGTGGAGCTGTAGAATTGCAGTGTAGTCGTTTAGGCTTGGGCTGGAGGCCAAGTCCTGGGACCCCGTGAGTGGAGAGGGTCCTGGAGCTCAGGCCTCAGTCTCAGAGCTCAGGCTGCAGCCTGAGTCTGAATGTCTACACTGCAGTTTTATAGTCCTGCAGCCAACTGATACAGGCCAGCCACATGTGTTGTGTTGCAGTGTAGACATCCCATAAGGCCCAAAAACACTTACATGAAGTGCTTGGAGTGCTTAAAGTTAAGAATGTGCTTGCATGCCCTACTGGGTTGACTGGGAGTGCCAGCTTAGATGCTCATTCTCTCTCCAGCACACTTCATGTGCTACCATTCTCCCTGGTTACCAGCTCATGTTAACATCTTGAGCCCTGTAAGGTTCATTGCACATCACAAGTGTCTAGCACGCTGTTGATACTACATAAAAAATAATAAATAGCACAGCTAGTAGCATCAGATTCAGAATGATTAACTAAACTGCTCTACACGGTTTCTATTAGCCCTACGAGGAGTGTTTCAAATGGCCTTTGATTTTTTGTCCTGGTTTTACCTAAGTCCAGTAGATTCCTCGGGGCACTTCTTAACAGTCCCACCTTATATAATTGACATTCCCTAATTACAGTTCACTTGGAAATCAGCTACTCTTCTGGAACGATCTCCTGAGATTTATCTGTGATACTTAAAAATTTGCAAGAGGCCCCTTAAGAAAATATAAAAAGCTCTATAGAACTGAAAATCAGAGCTCTAGAAAAAGCTATGAACAACTAGAGTGTAACAATGACACAGTATCAAGGAATATAAATATGGGGCAGGGGTTCGAGTGCATCTGGGCACTTACTAAATTCAATAAACAAACACGAGCCAGTTTTCTAGCTCTTGTTAACAAAACAACTGATACAAATGCATCAATAACATTAGGGTTTGTGAGGGGTGATTTAGGGACAGCCACAGGAGAAAACCTGCAAGATAAAACTTGTACCTTCAAGGCATTTTATTCCTCTCTCTGCTTGGAATTATCTTGGCTTGATTCTTAAGATATTGTTTTTCACTTGTATGGGAGTAAGGGGTCCATAACTCATTTCAGCTGTGCCACTCATGAGTTATCAGGTCTTTCACACTGTCTGAGATAAAAATCATAACCCATGGCAGTCCATTTTGTGTGTTTTATGAATGCCCTCTGAGAAACAACATCTCATTTACAATTGGAGCCTGGAGCGAGAGTAATTTCTGTATTAACTGAGCACATCTAATAACACATAAATAATGTAAATTGTAAAAACAACAAAAATAGACAGGTTAGTTACTTACGTTTGAAAAATGTTGAGAATGTGGCTGCAGTGCTGATGAACTGTTAACCACTGTCCAGAAATCTGTATTTTGTTACAAAGAACAGTTAGTTCCTAAACTCAATGAGTATGGTATGTGAGGCACATTAATCAGCAGTTTTAAGCTATGTCATCACTAAGGGCTGCATCCTCCAGAGTATTGAGCACTCTTGCCCCAGTCCAAGGCACTTAATGTCCCATTAATGGAAATTAATTGAACTCAGTGGTACAACTCATAAGTTTAGGCACATTCTTAAATGCTTTGCTGTATCGAAGCCAGAGTGCTCAGCACTTCACAGGATGGAATCCTAATAGCCACTTCAATGGGGGTTCACTTTAATGAAAAAACTTCAGTAGGACTTGAAGATGGTCAACACCTCACAGGCAGCATTCAGCATCTTATTAGGAAGGGTCTGAAATATTTAAAATTTAAAATATTTAAAAAGTGTTGCTTTTAAGCTTGGTTTATAACACAAAAGAATATTAGTTATTTTAATTTTAGAATATTTCAGGTTTTGTTTTTATAAAACTGCATGAATCAAGTGCTCTCTCTCCCTTGCTTAGAATAGAAAGCTCTATTATTGCAAGACCATAGATAATTCCTCATGATCATTCCTCATGTTACTTAACTATTCTCTCTTTTGAGTATTGTGCGAGGTAGTAGAGAATCAGTGCTGGAATTACAGCTCAGAACAATTGCTGATGTTATACAGATGTTATGGGATTACCCATGTGCTATGTATTTTTGTTTGTTGGGGTTTTTTTTTTTAGACTTGCTAATTAAGATAAACTTTTATGTTGAGTTCAGATTTTGAATGGAGCCATGTTTTGTTCTGCTAGAAGTCCTAGAAACACATTCTCAAAGTATCTCCAATTACAGTGCAAGTGAAACGTTTTTTACTGAAGTCTAGCTAAAAATACCATCTGGAAATCCACTCTGGTTCATTTAAAGTAGTAGATAGCAGTAGTTGTAGCAAGATGTTGCATTAGTCTTTCACAGTTCAATGGGACTACCCTGTGCCTAGAGTTAGGCATTTATGTTAAATCTTTCTGGGATCAGAGTTTAAATTTGCTAGTTCCACGAATGCAACATCCTGCTACTGCTACTCTCCACTACTTCCAATGAACCAGAAGGTTTGCAGATGGCATTTTTGCCCCAGAGCGTGTGTGTGTGTGTGTGTGTGAGGGTTGGCAGTATAAATTTGAAGAGATTTGGTCCAGTTTCTGAGAATTTGATAATTACTACAGTTATGTTCAGACTGGAAGCATTTTATGTACCTATCACACTGTTGGCCCTTCTTAATCATAAAATTATTAAGATAAAAATAAGAGACGGGGTAATACTAAAAGGCCCAACACTTTTTATTTACTGTGTTTTGACCTGTAGAAATGCTAATGAATGGGGGTGTTATGTCTTTGTGTTAATTTAAGGCTGCCAGGTGCTGGGACCAAATCCAGAATAATTTCCAGCTCCCCCTTTCTCCCACGAAAACTGTTGTTAACTCCGTACTGCATGTTGGCTAGATGTAGGGAAGGGAAGTGGGGAGGCCTGTGGTAACTCCATCTTAGGCTGATCATTAGAGGCCTGGTTCAAAGCCCAGGGAAGTCGGTGGGAGTCTTTGAATCAGGTGTTACATCATCAGCCAGAAATTCTTGCGTCTCAGCCTTAAAATCAACCCACTAAGAAATGCCTTTCTTCTAATATCCAACCACAGTATAGTTTAAAAAACAAAGCACTTCGTCAGTACAGCTCAGTTCATCCTGCCTCTTGTGTGTGGAAGGTTCTTCCCCTGCATCTCCCTATTTTTCTTAACATGCCCTCCTGCTCAAATGCAATCCTGCAGTTGGACATGTGCCAGTGCAGAGACCTGGGCATGGCACTGTAAACTTTCTGAGGGAGGGCCTGTCTGTCTTCTGTTTTTTTACAGCAGCGTGCTGTGCTCTTGTCACTTTATGTTGTACAGGAGCAGCCCACTGTATGTGGGACCAACTGGATCTTCCCAGTGGCTTTCACTTGGGCTTAATTGATCTTCTGCTATATGTTGGTGATCTGGGCAATATCACTACCAAGTACATTTTGCTTCTATAATTCTTTTTCACAGTCTTCTCCCTGAAAGTAATGGTAGCAAAACACAGGAGTCTAAATCCTTCATTACACATACTTTACTACATATGTAGGGCCCTACCAAATTCGTGGCCATGAAAAACGCACTGTGGACCATAAAATCTGGTTCCCCCCCCCCCCNTACCCTATACCATATAGATTTCATGGGGGAGACCAGCATTTCTCAAATTGGGGGTCCTGACCCAAAAGGGAATTGCAGAGGGTTGCAAGGTTATTTTAAGGGAGTTATGGTATTGCCACCCAGCCTTCAGAGCTGGGCAGCAGCAGCAGCACTGAAGTAAGGGTAGCAGTACCACAACCCCCACTAGAATAACTCTGTGACACCCCCTCCCACACACACACAACTCCTTTTTCTGTCAGGAGCTCTACAATTACAACACCATGAAATTTCAGGTTTAAATGGCTGAAATCATGAAATTTACGATTTTTTTAATCCTGTGACCATGAAATTGACCAAAGTGGACCATGAATTTGGTAGGGCCCTATACATATGCAAGAAATCATGTTAGTATTTTTCACTTACATTATAGCTCTCTCTTTTTTTTTCTTTTTCTTTTTTTTTTTTTTGCTGCACTGCAAGACTGTGACACAAGTCTATACTTTATCTTAATAGCTTGCCTGACAATTTAAGTGACAGGCTCTCTCTTTGAAACACTCACATAACTCCAATTAATGCTAATGTGAGTTATGCATGCACATCAAGAGATGAATACACACCTCAGTGTTTTTGTTGCTTATTTAGATGCCATAAGGTTAAGAAGAAAAGTCAGAGATAATTCAATAGAGTTTTATAGTTTCACTGAGAAATAGTGGAGGATTCCAAAGGGAATGACGAAAAGCTATAGAAAAGTTATGAAAAGCTTAATTAAAGTTTAGAAATGATTAAAATCTATTCTGGTTTCTGGATCCAAAGCCATTCAAGCAAGTATTTATTCATTTTGAGCTAAAACCATCAGCAGTCGCTATTTGATTCTGCTCTCCTGACAGTATGTCCCAGTCACATTCATGAAGCAGTCACAAGATCTTTTGCTATGGGGAAGATCTGTTGCTACTTATCCCACTTAAAAAAAAAAAATCAAAACTTGTTATGGAAAGTGCCGGTGAGTGTGTAATATTTTATCTGGAATATCACCATCAATAAACTGTACTAGTCATGGGGTACATGTGAGTCTTTATGTATTAGTGAACTGGTGATGTGAATATCCAGTATACTCGCAGAGGGAGGGATGTGTGTATGTGCGTGTGTGTGTGTGTGTGTGTGTGTAAAAACAGAAGATAGTAGTTCTGGTCTTTTTGGATAAGAGAATGAGAGACAAATATTGTATATACCACTCAGCTAAGGACTTGGGCAAATCATTCCCTCCTACACTATCTATGAAGGGTGCAGAGAACTCTTTCAAACTTGGTATTACCAGCAGTTGCAATTGTATTAAGTGTCTCACAATATTTGGTGTTTTTCATGAAGTCTAGCTCCTGGAAGCAAGTTATTTGGTGAGAATCTCAGCTTTCATTTAAAAACATTTGAAGTCTTAAGCCCTCATTGTTTCGTAAAAAAGCTGGAGCCTGCCTCCTGATTTTTGGACACTTGGGGTCGGCAATGCTGCAAATGACCAAAAGTCATGGATGGATAGAAGTTGAGCCTAAGTGGCATCATGCCCTCGCTCTTTCAACCCTGTAGAAGCCCCTTCATGTGACCTCTGTGCAGTGGCGGCTCTAGCTTTTTTGCCGCCCGAAGCACAGCAGTCAGGCTGCCTTCGGCGGCGCACCCGTGGGCGATCCCCGGTCCCGCGGATTTGGGGGCACGCCTGCTGGAGGTCCGTCAGTCCCGTGGCTTCGACGTACCCACCACCAGATTGCTACCGAATCCACGGGACCAGCAGACCAACCACAGACATGCCGCCGAAGGCAGCCTGCCTGTCGCCCTCACGGCGACTGGCAGGGCACCACCCGTGGCTTGCCTCCCCAGGCACGTGCTTGGAGCGCTGGTACCTGGAGCCACCGCTGCCTCTGTGTCATGTGGGCCTCATAGGTTTTATGCTATGTTTGGTGGAGCCAAACAAAAGTCTATCTATATGTCATAATTCCTACACAAATACCTGGGCGTATGCCCATGGGAACTGATGTTTCCCCTGTTAACATTTAACTTTTCTAGACATTTCTCCAGGAAGATAATGGGGCATGGTACTAATAACTAGGCCTTGCTAACCCAGCCTTATCCCGCCGTGGATTTCTTGAGATTTGCCAGATTTCCCATCAGATTTTAGAACAGTTGTTTGAAACAACAATCCCTATGCATACCATGGGTGACCAAACTTAGAATTACTCTTTTAACTTTGGCCCTCCACCATCATTTTTACACAGATGCGTAATCTATCTGATTTGTTATTGTTTAGTTTAAAACCTGCCAAAGATCTAGCCAGGTGGACAGCTTTACAAGAGTAGGTTCAAAGGGATAAACGAAAGTCTGCTGATCTTCATAAAATCTATAAATAACTATCTTTATTTTAAAAGTATTTTTTTAATTACCACATACCCCTATGGAAATCAGTGTTTGACACATGATACAGCACTGTAATATCTTGAAAACAAATGAATGTTTATGATATAGATGACAGCTTTACTTTCTCTTTTGTCTGTGAGAGAATAGGCTTATTCTAATATGTTTCAGACTCTCAGTACGGTCTCTTACTATGTTCATTCATCTTGAGTATAATGAGAACAATCTGTGTGGTTTGGTTGTTGTTTTGTTTTTAAATAACATAGTCATCATTGTGAGTTAGGTATCAGCCAACCCTGTCTACAGTTACTTTCATAGAGGTTTATCCCAAGCATTGCCCAGTTGAGAATTGCATTAGCAATCTGTGAGGAAGTTGGTGAACCAGACAAAGAAGCACATTATAGCTGCATTCAGCTTTAATACCGAGGTGTGGCCCATATAGAATACTGGTCCTGGTATGCAGTGCTCCATCTTGAGCAAGGAAATGCAATTTTATGGTATAAAACTCTTTGGGGACCATATTTGGCCCATGAGCTGCACATTGGCCAGTACTGCTTGTGTTTATACAATCGAATACACTTTATTTGAATATTGTATCCTTACAGGGGATCACAGAATGCTTTACTCAGAGTTTATAGACAACTAAAGAGGGGAAAAAAAGACATTAAGATGTGATGAGAATGAGAAGTAAAACTTGTAAAGATAACATTTCTATAATCCCCCCCTTATAGATTCACATAAAAATTGCATATTTCACGCTCTCATGTAAATCATAAAATTAAACAATATGGAAAATCAGTGAATCATATGTTGGTTAGAGGCTACATCCTGCTGACTTCTAGTTACATGGACTAGTTACATGAATAAGGCAAGCAGGATTTGACCTCATACTGTTGAAATGTTTTGTTAAAACTGAGAAAAAGAATTAATGTGTGGTCCTAGGGGTGTATGCAGGATGGGACCTGATTCAGCAAAGTACTTGAGCCTGTAAGTCCCTCTCTGTTCAGCAAAACACTTCATGCTTTACTTTAAGCATACGAAAAATCCCATTGGCTGTCTGTGTAGAAGTAAATGGGAATGCTCATGTGCTTAAAGTTAAGCATCTGCTTACATATCCTATTGAATCTGGGCCTGTGAATAACCTATTTACACATTTCTTGCTGAGGGACAGAGGCAATAAAAGCTCAGTCCAGCTATTGTATCTGTGCAAATTTACCAGGGAGTCCAATTTTTTAAACTGCAGTTCTACTCCAAAAAGTGACTGAGACCTTGTCTACACTATGCACTAAATTGCTACCGCTGCGATGAACGCAGCTGCATCTATTTAATGGGTCTGGTGAAGACAAATAAGTTGATGGGAGAGCGCTCTGCTGTCGACTTAATTAATCCACTTCAACGAGAGGCGGAAGCTTTGTCGAAGGAAGAACTTTAACTTATGTCAACTTACATCGACTTACAGCATTAGTGTGGAGTAGGCCTAAGTAAAAATATCATTGTGTTTTACGCAAGGCACAGTCAACCTGTGGAACTCTTTGTCAGAGGATGTTGTGAAGGCCAAGACTATAACAGGGTTCAAAAAAGAACTCGATAAGTTCATGGAGAATAGGTCTATCAATGGCTATTAGCCAGGATGGGTAGGGATGGTATCCCTAACCTCAGTTTGTGAGAACCTGGGAATGGGTGACAGGGGATGGATCACTTGATTACCTGTTCTGTTCATTCCCTCGGAAGCACCTGGCATTGGCCGCTGTTGGAATGCAGCGTACTGGGCTAGATGGACCTTTGGTCTGACCCAGTATGGTCATTCTTATGTTCTCAATAGATGTTCCCTGAGTGTATTTGTCGTCATTTCTGCTTCCACTGCTGACTGCCATTCACTCTTGTTTGCAATGCAGAGCCACTGTAACTATGGGAGCGAGATCAGGATTCTCTGCTGGCTTGTACATCATCGACTGAATATTTTAATTGTTTTGATTGCAAAATTTGTATTGTTGTTGATTTGTGAGCCAGAAAGAACACAGCTGGACTTTGAAATTCCATGTTGCATTTACTGGGCTAGCGGTTAGTAAAATAATCTTTTTATTTACAAGCTGAGTATGTTTGATCTGGAGATGTGATACAAATGGAACCTCACAATGCCATTTTCAAAAGCGACGCTGTAAGATTCAGACAGGCTTTGAGGGTGAGGAAACTGAAAGGAGTCTGATTCTTATTAGATTCTGCAACAAAAATACTGGAAGTCCTATATGAAGTCCACGCAATCAGACAGACAGCAGCTGCAACTTTTATTAGGTTTGAGTCAAAGTAATATCCTGAGATAAAAAGGAAATGCAGATAATTGACTGGCATTTATTTTTCCAAAGCATCAAAGTGAGATTGCTATCTGATCCAAACAGAGAGAGCACTGTTCAGGCATATGAGGATGTTACAGACCAGTTTCATCCCTGATGTGTCTCTATTAACTTCAGCTTAGTTACAGCAGTGGTTAAGCAAGCCATTTGTTTGTAAAAATAGCTTCACTACACAAAAGAGTTAGTTATTTAAAGGGACACGTTAAACAAGATATTACTAGAATTACTCCTTCCTCAGTAGTTGGAGCTCCTGCATGTGGCTTTATCAACCCTGGGACAAGAGCCACAATAGAAATAATGGGATTAAACTCAGTACCTTTGAGATATAAGTAGAGTTGTCAGGCCCCCAGTTTCTGACAGGAACGCCTGGTTGAAAAGGGCAGCTCCGGTTAGCTTCTAAAAGTCCAGTCATCAGCATAGCAGGGCTAGGGCAGGCTCCCTGTGGCTCCCAGAAGTGACGGGCATGTCTGGCTCCTAGGCACAGGGGTGGCCAAAGGGGCTCCGCATACTGCCCCTGCCCTGAGCACTGGTTCCACAGCTCCCATTGGCTGGGAACTGTGGCCAATGGGAGCTGCAGGGGCAGCGCCTGCAGGTGCAGGCAGTGCGCAGAACCCCCTGGCCCCTCCACCTAGGAGCCAGATATGCCACCCACTTCTGGGAGCCGCCTGAGGTAAGTGCCCACTGGCATGAGCCCACACCTTGCACCCTAACCCCTTGCCCCAGCCCTGAGATCCCTGCTGCACCCCAAACCCCTCATCTCCAGCCCCATCCCAGAGCCTGCACCCCAAGACGGAGTCTGCACCGCAACTCCCTGCCCCAGCCCGGAGCCCCCTCATCCATCCCAGACCTCTCATCCAGAGTCCACACCTCCAGCCGGAGTCCTTACTCCCTCCTACACCCTAACCCCCTGCCCCAGCTCAGTGAAAGTGAGTGATGGTGGGTGAGAGTGAGGGATGGAGTGAACGGAGCAGGGCTTCGGAGAAGGGGCAGGACAGGGGCCGCAGATAGAGGGTGGGGCAAAGGTGTTCAGTTTTGGATGATTAGAAAGTTAGCAAACCTAGATATAAAATAGATACTTTGGGTACAGACCTATAAGATGCTTGGTACAATCAACTTGTACTCATTTGAAAGAATTTATGGAGCCTGGCACCTGCTTAGGAAATAATGGAAACTGGGTGTTCAAATCCCCTAGATGGCTTTGAAAATCTCAGCCACAAAGTTCTTGTGAAGTGTGTTGCCTAAATCCTACCGTCTTCTACATTTATGCAACAGAAATAATGCTGTGTTGTCTTCTAATATTGGCAATGAAAAATTCTCTATATAGAAACAGTGTTTTTATATGTATTACCCTTTTCCTTTTTTAGATAATTCTTGTGAGTTCTTCACATAATGACCGGGACCAGAGCCTTTTCATGAGCATCGATGAAGGAGCCACTTTTCAAAAGCAGCCCATTACCTTCTTTGTGGAAACCCTGGTTTTTCACCCAAAAGATGAGGATAAAGTGATTGCTTACACCAAGGAAGGCAAGGTAAAGCTTGGGTGTTCTTGGCCATCACACGATGTTTCATATTAACCTAATCAAATTGTCATGATTTGCTGATTAGGTTTATATGGCGTGAGTTGCCTAAGGGGAAGCAATGCCCAGTTCCTAAAATGCTCCTTTCTCTATTTCAGTAAATTATATCAATCTCAGAATGCCATTGTCCTTTTAGAGTGTTTTCATTCTCTGTCATTTCTTGTTGATATTGATATTGGCACTATAATCTATCCTGTAACGTAATTATAGTTAAGTACAGTCCTGGAAACGTTTTTCCCTAGAAATTAGCCATAAGCAATTGTATAGTGTGGTAGAAAGTTAACTGAGCTGAAATATTGGCTCCAAAACCATTCTTGGTTTGTAAAATAAAATAAAATAAAATAAAACTTTGTTTAGGTGTAAAGCAGAATAAGATTCCACTGAATCAGCAGATCAGTAGAAAAGTAGAATACTCTCTTTGAAGTATTCAGACCACATACAGTTTTAGAAGTCATATCAGATTATTTGTAGACTTTCAATAGTGTTCTGGATTACTGCTCCCTAAAGTATAACGATTTATGGCTTTTTTCTGGATGTGTTAATGTAAACACCTACAGTTGAACACATAATCCAATAAAAATGTATATGCAATCTTTTTTCATCGCAAGAGCTAAAGCTGTAAAATCATAGAGGCTGTGATCCTGATTCTGATCTTACGTACCATTGCTTTATATTGACATAACTCTATTATTACTCCTGATATGTGCAACACTGAGTGAGATCAGAATCAGGCCCTCTAAGTGTTGTCACTGGGTATGGGGGGTTTATCTTGCTTATGTGATGAAGGGAGTAGAGGGCAAGTTGTTCATTTTGCTGTCAAATATTGCACAGATATTACTGTGATATTCTCCTGAAGTTTCATTGAGCTACCTTTCAGGAACTGAATCTAAAGCTGTGCTCAGCTGATCTCCAGTGGTTCATGCTGTTCCACTGTTTACAAACAAGGCTACATCTAGAAGAACTCATGACAATTTTGACTGTTTCTGCCTTACAAATGTCAGGGTGGATTTCTTTGTTTTGTTAAGTCAGTTTTAGGTCCTAAATAACATACAAAAATGTTTTGAAAATTTGACAGCAGCAAAAATATTTACATGGGAAAAATACAGCACAAAAGCCTTCATTCTGGAAACCTCTGTTTTCAGTTGAGTTTCTGGTGGAATAATCTACTAAGGGAAGTGGTGGAAGCTCCCATTAAAATTAGACTGGACAAATCACTAGATATGTGCAGTAAGTAACAATCCTCTATTGGCCAGGAGAAGGATTAGGTGATCTAATAGATCTTTCCTTTCTATCAGTCTTATAATTAAAGCAGTGAATCATACGGACATAAAAGACCAAATTGTGCAGTCTTTACTCAAGATATATGTAAGAAAAGCTATCATTGGCTGGAAGGGGAGATTTACCTGTGTAAATCTTGAGTAAGGACTGCAGGATTTGTCCCAAAGAGAGTAGAAGGGAGAAATTCAGAGCTAGAGACGAGGGAGAGAGAAGGAAAAGATGGAGGGAAAAGTTCAGAAGTGGCATAAAAAGAGAATCACTATGTTAAAATCCATGGCCCCAGAGGTAATACACGCCTTGAGAGAGCTCATAGTCTGGATCCTAGAGTTGTGTAATTCTATTTCCACCCTAAGTGAAAGTAAGATGTATCAGAAGATGCATGAGAACAAGCTCTCTCATTTTTACAGCCTAAAGAAGTTCAGATAATTTGGATAAACTGAGAAGCAGCTTAATCAACCCGTTACTTGCAATAACATTTTTGAGTGCACAAGAATGCAGGATTGAGCTCTTTGACAAATAGCAATCTGCAAGCTTCTGTCTCCTCATTTCAATGTTTTCATGATTTCTGGCTTGATTCAGTACCTAGTTAATATAGCAAAACCTGGATTGTTCTTCTATTGAGTACCCTGTGTTTTATTTAAATAAAGTTCCAATCTCTAACTGACACTCTGTAACTGAATACAAATCTAGTCAGTGCAGTTGGGTTAATCCACTTACCGGCTCAAGTCTATACTTTCTTTTTTTGGCTACCAAAATAATAATGAACATCAATCATTTGTTCACTGAGACAAAATAAATGCTTGATTTCATTTTTAAGACTTGACAGGGATCACTGGAGATTTTAATTGTTTCTTTGAAAACTGGGGAAAAAATCTGAACTCATGTATTCTGTGGCCTTATAAAAAGTAACTACATTAATGTAGTGCAAGGCTGGTAATTAACAGAATAAAAACCAATTCAGAAGTGTTTGCTGAAACTGAAAGTTTTGCCTTTTCCATTAATGCACTTTTACACCACAAATGTAATTTCAAATTTGATGTTTGTCATGGATAATCAGAAATAAAATACACGATGAGGCAGAATTTTCTCTCATTTAGGGCCTGATTCAACAAGATATTTTAGCACATGTCTAAATGTAAGCATGTTGAGAAGTCTTATTGACTTTAAGTTAAACACATTCTTAAATACCTTGCTGAAATGGGGTCTTGCTCATTACTCCTAGATATACCTCTTTTTATTATGATGAATTATTCCTTCCATTCTTGGTGGTTTAAACTCTTCAAGTTTGTGTTTAGTTGTTTTTTGGCCAAATTCTACATATGTATATGGGATACATCTATGCCAAGCTAGATATCTTCTCCGTTTTTCTAATCCTTAGCAAGTCATTCCAATTTGCTTCTTTACCAACTGTTGTTCTCCCCTGAACTCTCTTCGTTGTTGTCTTTCTGATTGATAAAGTGTGGTATTCCAGAGGCGCTTTCACCAAATTCATAGACAGAATGTTACGTCCCCTTTCCCATTACATGCCTTTCCTAATACCGCCTATAACTTATACCTTAAACAGCAACAGCCTGTAAAGTGAATAGCCACAATGCAGTGAACACTGTCTCCTATTCTGGTCACTTTACTTCACATTTCCATGGAACAAAGTCCTATTACTATGCATTAGAGTGCACGATAGCTGGATAGTGTTGTTCTTTGGCCATTCATATTATTTCTAATTACAAAAATTAGTCGAGAAAAGGTGTGTAACCCTACATTCTTAAATATGAAAATAACACAGTACGTAATATCCATAATAAAAGTGCAATATGTACATAATGGACTCATCGCTTTCATTTTGAGCCTTTCCTGTTACAAACGAGTGTCTTTCTGAGTGTTCCCTATGAGGCTCTGCACTGCAGCACAGACTGTGCCTTAACAGATAAATGAGGCCTTACACTGAAAGGGAGAAGTTTTCCCTGTGATTTTCATCTAAAATATGGCAGAGGGAGGAAACATGTGTAAATTGAATGAAATAACAAATACAAGGGACTTCAATGTCTGTGTATATCTGATTTCTTAGAGTTGTGCTGGGGTTACTTTATAGCTACAGAGGAGAATTCAATCACAGCCTCCAGAAGGCAATAAGATAGTCTTTGAATGAATAGTGTTATGTATCGTGCATGTCATGGAACGAGAATTATATCTGTGCTGCTGACATACCTTGTCTCAGTGTTCTTGTTGTTATTAGCACATTAATTTTTGAAATTAAATGTGGTGGGAAAGAAACCAAGCCCAGTGTTACCAACTGTGACCGGTGCAGAGGAGGGTCCTGGACCCATCCCCTACCATCTCCACGTTACCTCTTTTGAGGTGGCTGTGGCTCCCTGGGGTGCAATCAGAGAGCAGTCTCTGTGCTTCTTAGGATCCCTGTTAAGCAAGTGCGTAAGTTTATCCATATTCAGCAAAGCTCTTAAGCATCTGATTGGCTTTTCACGAGACTTAAGCCTGTGCTGAACATTAAGCATTTTAATTAGGGCTGTCAAGTGATTAAAGAAATTAATCGTGATTAATTGCGCTGTTAATAATAGAATAACATTTATTTAAATATTTTTGGATATTTTCTACAACACAGAATACAAAGTGTACAGTGCTCACTTTATATTTATTTTTGATTACACATATTTGCACTGTAAAAAACAAAAGAAATAGTATTTTTCAGTTCACCTAATACAAGTACTGTAGTGCAATCTCTTAACATGAAAGTTGAACTTACAAATATAGCATTATATACCAAAAAACCCCTGCATTCAAAAATAAAATAATGTAAAACGGGTATGAAGCATCAAGGGACATATGAATAATATAAAACTGGTTGAAGCATCAAGGGACATTTAGCGCGTCTGGCATGTAAATACCTTGTGATGCTGGCTGCAACAAGGCCATGCAAATACTTGTTCTCACGTTCAGGTGACATTGCAATTAAGAAGTGGGCAGCATTATCTCCTGTAAATGTAAATGAACTTGTTTCTCTTAGCAATTGGCTGAACAAGAAGTAGGACTGAATGAACTTGTAGTTCTAATGTTTTACATTGTTTTGTTTGTGATTGCATTTATGTAACAAAAAAAACCCTACAGTTGTAAGTTGCACTTTTATGATTAAGAGATTGCACTACAATACTTGTATGAGGTGAAATGACAAATACTATTTCTTTTGTTCATCATTTTTACAGTGCAAATATTTGTAATAAAAAAATATAAAGTGACCACAGTAAACTTTGTATTCTGTGTTATATTTGAAATCAATATATTTGAAAATGTAGAAAAATGTACAAAAATATTTAATGCATTTCAGTTGGTATTCTATTGTTTAACAGTGTGATTAATCACCATTAATTTTTTAATCATTAATTTTTTTGAGTTAATCACGGGAGTTACCTGCAATTAGTCAACAGTCTTAAATTTAAGCTTTGCAGAATTGGGGCCTTGAGCATTTGCACTTGGCAGGCCACTGTGTAAGAAGAACCAAGGGAGGAAAAATTTCCTTGCACTCCTTCCTCTTGCACAATCACAGCAGAGTCAGCAACTATCTGATCTAAAATGAAATTGTGCATTGTTTTCATGGAAAACAGAGCATTTTACTCTTATATGTATAAACTTTTATGCAAGTTTGTCTTGGTTTTACTTGTTCAAAAAGATTCAAATGTTAATGCTTTGGATTCGTGTGAAATCTGTCATTTTAATAGCTTACTTCAAAGTCCCTTGATTAGCCACTGTCTTTTAAAATTTAAATGATTAGCAGTGCTCTACAAGCTAATATTTTTCTTTTTTCTTTGAAGCTCTATGTGTCAGTTGACTTGGGGAAAAAATGGACTCTTCTGCAGGAACGAGTGTCAAAAGACCATATTTTTTGGTAAGAGGCATACATTGTTGTTAGTCTCCAATGAACAAATGAAAGGAAAAAGTATCTGGTACTAATCCTCCTAGCTGTTTCCTGAGGCAGGAGGAAGGATAATAAAACATATTTGACATCTTTTGCAGGGGCATTTCTAGTCTCCTGTTAACCTGGGTTCAATCTTGCAAATTCAGACTCATACTTACTCAGGCAGGGAGCCCCAACTGACTCGAATGTAAGAGTTTTCAGCACTGCGGTATAGTGACATTGGTTTAGAGAGAACTTTAATGTCCGCTCAAACTGCACTTCATTTTACAGATAAAAGTGATCTCTAGAAGCCAGACGTATCAAGCTAGAGGGAAAAATCTATAAAGTTAAAGGCTGAATCTGGCATATTAACCACATCTGTATAGAAAAATGTTCATTGCCTGGGAAGCGAGTGAAAAATCTTGGTTTTTGTCCAATTCACAAAACTTTTGCTATCTTTCCACAAATATGGTGGGTTGTTTTCACAGGGAGAAAAAAAAATGTTTGTTGGACAAAAATGGCCATTGTTCTATGAAAGTGACCCAAAGCCAGTCTGTGAAAATAAGTGACTTGTTCCAGAATGGAAATGAACCTTTGTCTTCCGCCAAAAAAAGAGAAGAAAAATTGTTGTCAGTTGTGGAAGTGATCACATTTTATATTTAATCAATTGCCTGAATTCTACTGGGAAAAAAAAAAACTGAAAAAAAAATTCAGCTTCCACATGTGGGCTTTAATATAACAAATACAGAGAGTTTCATACAATTCTAATTTTAGCTTTATCTAGTATTCCAGTCATACCCACAAAGTGCTAGACATTTTCTATCCATACAGGAAGACATGGTGTCGCCCCAAAAGATCTTATCATCGTAGTTTCTTTGGTATGTCTGAACTGCATAAATTGCATTGCAGTGTGAGTATCTTTATCCTTGTGCAAAGTCATCTCTGGCTTTCAAGATTATGGAGTTAGCCAGCTGGTGGCCTACACTATAATGGACTTAACTAATTTCAACTGCCTTCCCAACTAGTGCCTGTGCTTGTTGTGCTTCCACTCCCCCAGTTCTTTAGGCAATTGGGGTATGTCTGTGCAGGAAAAAGTCTCAGAGCCCAAGTCAGCAGACTCAGGCATGGGGAGTTTGAGCTGCAGGGCTAAAAATGGCAGTGTAGGTGTTTGGGCTCAGGCTGGAGCCTGGGCTCTGAAACCTGGTGCTCTACAGGTTAGACACTAGGGAGACTCACCCTGGCCAACCCTGATCTTCTTATTTGGAGGTTACTCTTTGTAAAATATAGATATTATAAAGTAAGGATATTAAAATTCATACAAATATGAAATATTATGGTCAGATTGGAACCTGGCAATCCATCCCAAGTACAGGTTAGCATGTAGAGGCACTGCCCCAGAAGCAGGATGGGTAGCAAGCTGTGAGTCTGAGTCACGATGTGCTTCCTGCTTCATTCTTGGTCCTAGGAGAAGTAGTTTATTCTGTTTGTTGGCACAGATTACTTACCCTTGTGTCAGCTCTGGTGGACCTCTTTTCCACCAGCATAGGAGAAAAAATACCAGCTCCTTTCTCCCTCCAACCCTCTGTCACACAGTAGGGCTGATCACTGAGGCTCACAGCATTATGTTTGTGCCACAAATGGCCAAATTCCATTCAAAACTCAAGTGAGCTGGGAATTTTCAAGGTAAGATAGGTCCTTCTTCCTACATAACCATCACTATGAAGGTTCTTTTGAGTCTGTCTTAGCTACTTTGTCCTGTACTTTTAGATTTAGAAGCAACATTCTGGGCCAAATTCTGCTCTGGTTTATTCCCCATTTTCTTCACTGGGGTTGCACAGGCTATATAAG
This sequence comes from Chelonoidis abingdonii, assembly GCF_003597395.2. Taxonomy (NCBI): domain Eukaryota; kingdom Metazoa; phylum Chordata; order Testudines; family Testudinidae; genus Chelonoidis; species Chelonoidis abingdonii. Next base: position 122,579,706 of record NC_133773.1, read on the forward strand.
TCAGGATGGTATATGGCTCGCTGTCTTTAATATGAGAAAAAAATTAATGTGCTCGCAGTTCTATCACCTTGTGTTTTTTAATCCTTGACTATTATGATCCTTGATCAGTTCAGGTAATATTTATTTTTTATTTTTGTGTTGAGATCAATATGACAAACAGCTCCAGTACTGCTATTAGGATGAGATGGGCTGGGAGAATATTTTCATTACAAAGTATTTAAACATAGGAGGTGGGGAGCAGACACAGAGCAGGGGATATTGGCCTGGTAGGGCACTGAATGAGCAGTTGACAGGATGATTTTCAAAGATGATATAATGAATTCCCCTTGCCACGCCCAAAACATAAAGCAGTTGTAACTCAACAATATTATATTGTGTAAATCAAATTGTTAGTTTTTTTTGTTTCCCCGAGTAACTCAAATTCCCAGGAGCTGTTATCCTTTAAAGCTAATCAGAGTAGACATTTGCAACAGTGTTTAAAAAAAAAATTCCCACAGTACTTTGTATGTAGTACAAATAGTTTTTGACTTGGTCCTTCCATTGTAAGCAATGGATAATGCTGTTTTCACTGGATTTCTAAGCAGTGCTTTGCCCTTGAACTGATGGTGTGAATCACTGAAAATCAGTTTCAGTTCCAAATCTTGAACCTATTAAAGTTCTGATAAGCATAATATTATTATTAACAGATTATATTAAAGTGATGCTGGAGAACAGACAGAGCAAACCTGCTAGTTTTCAATGGATCTTTGATAGGAGGCTCATGTAATAGCAATGAAGGGTTTTTTGTTTCTTGTTTTTAGAGCTAGCTTATTTTAGGATCTCTTTGCATCAGCACACACCACAGTAAATTGCGTCAAATATTTTACAATAAGCCCTTTTGTGTTCTTCTTGAGGAACCTAATTAGTGTAGATGAACTACACATCCATAACAGATTCCACCTGATTAGGTACCTAGTTCTTGCTTCTCTTGAATAAAATAAGATTTTAAAAAAAGAAACCATCCCCTGCCTCCTCCCACAAATTAACCCAGGACATTTAAAATACAGAAGTACTGTCTATATGGAGATCATATCCAAAAGCATCAACTTTATATTCATAGTGTGTGAAGGGTTATTGTTCATGATTCACATTTCAAGATGTACTATGAGTGAACAATTTGTGGTTTTTGACTCCCATATATTACGTGACTGTAGATCAAATTATAAATGAGCACTACTACTTTTCTGATATTTTTTGTGATTGAAATAAGTGAAAGCTGTTATGAGCAGCTTACAAGGATGAGAAATGATTAAATAAAATAACAATCTTGGTTAAAGCAATATTAAAGGCTTGAGAGACTCAGAACAAAGGAATTCTGTATATAGAAATTCTTAAGTGTTCTTACTGAGAAATGTAAAATGTGCACAGTACATGAGTGTATTCATGTATAGACACAGATGCAGGAGCTTGTTTTTCTGCTCTATTATGTCATTTTTATGCTGGTGTAACTCCCTTAAAGTCAATGTTTTGCACAGTGTAAAAGTTGAGTTAACAGAGTTGAGAATTAGGCTCTGTGAGATGGGAGCTGAGAGGAACAGAAGAGGTGCTTAAATCTCTCCCCTCCCCCCACTAAAACTGCAGGGAGCTCTGCATAATTAAGAGGCCTTAGTGAGAACCTATTAATAGCTATTTGTATCAAATCCATCCAAAAGATCAAATTCTAGCCACTCATGGCGCGTATGTGAGAACAAAGGTGGCCAAAACCCATGCAGACTGATGTAGCACTGACTTGCGCCTTGTTTAGTCATTTACACTCTTCTGCAGTTGGGAGTTCTGAGTCACTACCAGATCAGACTGCTAGTTTTACACTCACTTTGCTACAGGTATACACAGCTCCATAATAGAGCTGGTCAGGAGATGAGAATGTGAGAATTCAGGACCGGAAGAGATCTCCTAATTCAACAAGTCCAGCCCCTCTGCTATCACAGGTGACCCCATCCTAAAATCATATACTTACCAAGCTCCATCTTAAAGCCAGTTAGTTTCTTGCCCCGCTACTCCTATTGGGATGCTGTTCCAGAACCTCCTCTGGTTAGAAACGTTCTTCAATTTCCAGCCTGAAATTACTCCTGGGCAGTTTATGCCCATTTGTTCTTCCACCAACATTGTCCTTTAGTTTAAATAACTCTGATCCCTCCTTAGTATTTAGCTCCCTGATATGTTTAATGTCCTCCTCCATCTACCCCCACAGGGAAAATTTCACCCAAAACAAATAGTCAAAATTTTCAGTGGAAATTTTTGACTTTTTTTGTCAACAGACTAACCTGTCCCCACAAGTCAGCTGCTGGCAATCAAATATCAAAAAAATGCTGTGCTGAAAACTGCCACATTTTGAGAAAATTTTAGCTGAACGCTGATGAAAATTGAAAATGTTTGATCAAAACACCCATTTTTTTTAAACACAAAATCAAAAGTTTTCAAGGAAAGCAGATACCTTGAGAAAATACTTGTTTCCTTGAAAACAACCCAAATTGATGGCAAATTTGTAGACAGCCATATTCGACAAAGCACTAGCCAGTTGAAAATCAGGCATTATGGAAACCACACACCATAGATTTTCCAGGGCTACAGAAGTGGTATTCTAAGGTAGGGGTCAGGGAGTGTGGGCCACACCTTGTAGTGTATACCCCACAGATCCACCATGCACCCCATACTGCTGAAATCAGTCATGCACTTGGCACTAGTAACTGTGTGAATGGCTGTGGGGGCTTTCCTGAGCCAGCTAGAATAATATTTTTGCTTGTGTGTCAATAGTAACCTTGTATTTGAGGACAAATGTAAAGAGGACCTGGATATGTCCCGCAATATTGGTAACATCCAACTGAGCTGCTCATCCACTAGCTGCATTTATTGTGCATGTCCTGTAAATTAATGTTTCCCATACTTTAAAAAAATTATATGGCTTCTGCAACCCCACACTTTAGTAATTCTTAGATTCCAAGGCCAGAAGGGACTATTGTAATCATCTAGTTTGACCAGCTGTATAACTAGGCTTGGCAGATTTATTTGATCATGTCAGTGGATAATATGTGATTATTTTTGAGCATTTTTTTAATTTGTATCAATTTCAATTTTCACACTTTGGGAAAGTCTGATGCGGGGGCCGTCAGACAATAATTATGTAATGACAGTAGATGTTGAGATTCAAAAAACTAAAGCTTAATAACTGTTAAAACACAGATTGTCAACATCACATGTTGAAATACACAAAGTAAATATCCTTAAAGCAAACTGGAATAAGTTCTCAAGCAGCATTTTTCTTATTTTGTCTATGTGTAAATTTTGATTATTATCAATAGCAATATTCTTTCGTTGGTTTTTGTGTGTACAGTGAAGTCAATGTTAACTGATTAAAATCTAATCCTTCCAAACCTATACATAACACGGGACACAGAACTTCCAAATGCTTGTCTGGATCTTCACAGTCTAATACTGTATCTCCTTTATTACACGCTTTGAGGACCAGTGAAAATAGTTAACAAAGCGTCATTGGCATGTGATTTATTTAAATGAAGGGAACGGATCACACTTTAGAGTTATTGTTTCAGGCTGCCTGCAGACTCAGTGCATTGGTTACACACACTTCATGTTTTGCAGATTTTCTTTGCTACCATAACAACCAGAGACTGAGTTCTTCAAAAATGAAAGCTTGAGACACTGGAGAACAATGAAGAGGTCTATCCATGCCTTATCCTTTGTGGCCCTGAGTGGGTGCATCCCACACTTTGGGAGACATTGCTGTATATTAGCATAGCTGAGACTCAAATCTGGACCCTGATGATCTAAAGGTTACGCTTTTACTAGACAAGCCCAAAAGAAGCCTCCCCTATGCAAGCTGAGTTAAACTTGTCTCAGCTGGTGGTTGTTCTTTAAGTATCTTGCAGAATTGTAATAATGTGAAACACAGTTTGTATATACAAAACATGTATTGTCTGTACATTAATGGGTTTTTTAAGCTACCTTACCTGTTTTATTGTTGGACTATAGGATCAAGTCCACATTCAGTGGCTTATGTATAGTTACAGCAAGTTGTTATGTTGGAAGAGTACAAGAAAAACATCTGAACCAGAAACAAACAAGCAAACAAACATGCTATTCCCCCCCACCATGCTAAAAAACAACAACCCAAAACACTTTCATTTATCCACATCTGTTTAAATAATTTTTTAAGAGGAAGAGAGCATCTGGGGATGAGATATTTTACTTTAAATGTCAGCCCAATCCACACTAAAAAAGATCAGTTGCAGTCTCTCACTCTAGAGTGTTACAGTGGAAGTGAAAATATACTGCACAGATGCAGACCTCACTCTTGCCACTGCCACACTGCCCAGTGCCACCGTTGTGGGGAATGAAGCTGTCAGGAGACAATTGTCAATTCTGGGATATTAAAAGATGTATGAAAAGCCCAAAGCTATTGACAGATACATAAATCTATGTTTATGAAACCACTAGTGATAAATTATGGATCCGAGGTTATTTAAAGCGTAGCCCAAAAAGCAATCTTTGCATTATTGATGACAAATGGTATCGCCATCTCAGCTTTTGAAAATTTCAGCTTGAAGTTTCTGCAGGTTTGTTGCTCGGTTGTATGGGGTCAAGTGCAAAAAGTAAAATATTCAGCAAACAGCATTCTTCTTCCCTGAAGAGCAACTGTTGAGCTATCATGGTTGATTTGACATATTACAAATATCTAGTGTGACGAAGTTCTTCCTGTACCTTGGTGGGTCCTGCGCTTATTGGCAGATTTGCTCACCTCAGTGATCTTCCCCACAGTCTGGATCAACTCTTCCTGTGTCTGATCAGGAGTTGGGAGGTTTGGGGGGTAGGCACTTTAAAAATTCAGCCAACTGCCCTACTTTCTTCTGTGCTTATTTCCCCTGTGCATCCTCCTCCTTGAATTGTCTCTCTGTGTCTCTCTTTCCTACACACCTCAGATATAAGGGCTTCATTAGGAACTTAGGCAATGATGATTCCCCACCTCCCAGTTTGATTACTTTCTCCTTTCTCCCTGCCATTACAAACCCGCATTCTCCAAGTTCCATCCCTTCCTCCAGGTTCCTCTTGAGACTTACCTTGGGCTTTGGTCACCTTCCCCCGTCGAACCTAGTTTAAGCCCTCCTCACTAGGTTTAGCCAGTCGACGTCCAAAAATGCTCTTCCCCTTCCTTGACAGGTGGAGTCCATCTCTGCATAGCAGTCCTCCTCCTGGAAAGTGCAAGTCCTGCATTAGGACAGAAAACCCCATGCATGCTATAGGCTGGGGACTGTTGGCTAAGTAGCAGTGCTGAAGAAAGGATCTTGGGTACGGTAGATGAAAAGTTGAACATGACACAGTGTGCACTGTAGCCAAAAGGCTAATAGCATACTGGGCTGTATTAGTAGAGTGTGCAGCAGATCGAGGATGTGATTATTCCCTCTATTCGGCACTGGTGAGCCGCATCTGGAATATTGTGTCCATTTGGGTGCCCACACTACCAAAAGGACGTGGAACAATTGGAGAGGTCCAGCGGAGGCAAAAAAAATGATTAGAGGATGGAGCACATGACTTATGAAGAGAGACTGAAGGAACTGGGCTTATTTAGCCTGCAGAATGAGAAGACGAAGGGGGATTTGATAGCAACCTTCAACTACTTGAAGGATGTCCAAGGAGGAGGGAGCTAGGCCGTTCTCAGTGGTGACGGAGGACAGAACAAGGAGCAATGGTTTGAAGTTGCAGTTGCGGAAGTCGAGGCTGATATTAGAAAAACTTTCTGACTAGGAGAGTGGTGAAGTATATGGATGGGTTACCTAGGGAGGTGGTTAGAATCTCCATCTTTGAGCTATTTAAAGTCCGGCTAGACCGCACCCTGGCTGGGATATTGTAATGGAAAATGGTCTCTGCTTTTAGCAGGGGTTGACTAGATACCTCATGAGTCCTTCAACTTTTGATTCTATGATCTATGATTCTATGAATTGGTTCTATAGCAGGTTCGACTACTCTAGTGCGCAGCTCCTGCTCTGGGTAACCTCAGGGAACAGAAATCTACTCATCCAGTGACCAGCTGATTTTTGCCTAACCAGACTTCTGTACTCCCACTGGTTTGGGTCTGTCACATATCCCTCCCCCTTGCTCAACACCAAGAGGTTGGGGAGCTTGGGATGCCAGACAGTGCACACGTGACAAGCCATCGGCATTACCGTGACAGCTTCCTGCTCTGTGTTGCACATGGAACTGGAAAGGTTGGAGGGATAAGAACCACCTGGTCACCCTTGTGTTCTTCTCCTTGTTCTGCTGCATCCATTGAAGAGGGGCATGGTTGGTCATGAGAACAAATCTGCTTCCGAGCAAGTAGTAGTGCAATGCTTCCATGGCCCATTTTACAACGAGGCACACTCTCTCCACCACTGCATATTTTTGTTCCCTCGGAAGGAGTTTCCTACTGAAGTAGAGAATTGAGTGTTCCTCCTCCACGACCATCTGTGGTAGAACGGCCCCCAACCCTACTTCCGATGCATCTGTCTGCAGGATAAATTTCTTGGTGAAATCAAGGGCTATCAGTATAGGGTTACTGCAGAGGGCAGTCCATAGGTCTGTGAGTGCTTCCTCTGCTGCGTCAGACCATCTCACCAGATCAGGTCCACGGGCTTTCACTAGGTCTGTCGGGGGCTTGCCCTTGTGGCAAAGTGGGGGATAAATCGTCAGTAATACCCCACTACACCTAGGAACGCCCAGACTTGTTTCTTTCGACGAGGTTGGGGCCAATTTTGGATGGCCTCCAACTTGTTCACTTGGGGTTTTACCAGACCTTTTCCCACAGTGTAGCCAAGATATTTGGCCTCTGTAAACCCTACAGCGCACTTGGCAGGGTTTGCTGTAAGGCCAGCTCGCCTGAAGGTATCAAGGACTGCCTCCACATTCTGTAGGTGGGTTTCCCAGTCTGGGGTATGAATGACCACATCGTCCAAGTAGGCAGCAGCATAACTGTTATGCGGGCGTAATAGCTTGTCCATGAGGCGCTGGAAAGTAGTTGGGGCCCAATGTAGTCCAAAAGGGAGGACAGTATATTGAAAAAGACCTTCTGGTGTAGAGAATGCAGTCTTTTCCTTTGCATCTTCTGCAAGGGGAATCTGCCATTACCCCTTTGTCAAGTTTAGAGTAGTCAAGTACTCCTGTACCCCACTGGCCTGGGTCTGTCACGCTAGATAGATAGAGATGTTCCACACTGTGAAAAAGATTGAAGATCTTCCTGCCATTCACATGCACCTTAGCGTAAGCCCTTCTGTGGGTTAAATAGCTTCTCTGGTTTAGGATATTGTCCACAAAATACCACAATGGATTTTGCATTTTGCAGACCGACTTCTCAACAAAAGCAAGATTTTACTCATTTGTCATCTAGCAATTTCCTGCCTTGTCTTATCTCCTGTTCTCACATCTCACTTCTCTCCCCATTAATTTTGTCCAAAATACTGCTGCAAATATCTTTCTCACCAGTTCGTCTGATAATGATTTTCCTTATTGTTAAGAGCTAGCTTATGGCTTTTCTACAAGCCCTGTGTATGGGGCAGCATGTAGCTTGGATCATCCTAGGAGCAATGCAGGGGAGATCTTGTGCCCCTCAGAGGCACGGTTCCCTCACTGCTTTTCCCATGCTCTGTGGGTGGGAGTACTAATTTGCTGCTGGCACACTAGCATGTTGCATCATGTGTGCTAGGTAATACATTGTGCGGTGGAGTCGAGGCTCCATCCATTCCTGACACACCTCCTCTAGGGGTTGGGTTGTGTCTACATGCACAGTCCCAAGTCATAGTCTAGTTCTGAATGTCACGCTACTACCCATCTTTTTCCATGATCAGGTCAAACTTCTCATCTGCACCTTTAAAGAACTCAGTAGTATCTCCATTCACTCACTTCTCTCATCACATTTTCTCCTCCACACCATTTTATTGCATCCTAACCTTGTCCTCCTGCAGAGCTCTTCTACCAACCCTACTTAGAGGGCTTAAATGGGATTAAAGTGGGGCATAGACCTTAGGCTGGCGCTCTGCTCACAGATGAATACTATCCATTTACAATAGCACTTTTCAGACACAGAAGCCGTGGGATGGGGGAAGCCCCAGCAGCCCCTGACCCTGTCCCCAGCAGAAGCTGCGGGATCGGGGAAGCTCCAGCGCTGCCCAACCCTGTCCCCGGCAGAAGCTGCAGGATGGTAGGGAAAGCCCCCAATACCCATCAACCCCATCCCTGGCAGTAGCCTCAGGGCAGCAGGGGAAGCCCCTGCCCCTGCGCTCTGGCAGAAGCCGCAGGCAGGCAGGACAGGAGAAGCCCCAGTGCCCTGACCCATGACCTCCACAGAAGCTTGGGAGTGGCGGGGAAAGCCAAGCACCCAAACCCCTGCTGCGGTCCTGGGACTGAAGGAGCTCTCACTCCCTGCTGCAGACCCAGGGCCATGGTGTGGGGACAGAGCTTCTCTGGTCTTGGGGCCACAATGGGGAGTGGGACAGAAAGGAACAAACGGGTTGTACGGGGGTGCAATGGGGAAGATGGAATGGGGGGACCCTGGGTGGAACAGGTATGGGTTCCAGGGAAGGGGCAGAAAGGGGTGGGGCCTTGGGCAGGGCTGCAGGCTGAAGGAGCAGAATGGGGGCTGGACCGCAGGCAGAAGGAGTGGGGAAGGGGCCCCCACTTGCTCGGGCCCCAGGAAACTTTAATCTGCCTCTGAGTCTGGCCCTTAACCTTTCCCATAAGTCAGTCCCATCAATGCCACTAATCAATCAGTCATTAAACAATGGTGTAGGTTCAACATAAAGTATACTCTTTATTGTTTATAACCATATCAAGATAATTATTTGCTCTAAGTATTTCAGTCGTTTTTAAAAAGTACCCAAATCGCACTTTCTCCGTCCACGTATTTGCTCCCTGTGTCTTCATGTCATATCTGCTTACTTTACAGGCTCTTATATTTTACTAGTGTTGGCATTGAAAAGCCAATGCAGTTGTGGGAGTGTGAGATGGATTCTGTTTTGCTGGGTGTATTGTCAGCAGAATTGTCACCTAAATTTTCCTTGCAGAATCTTCCTTTTGAACCATGTTGTAGGAGGCAGAAAGAGTACCGCTTCATTTTCTAATCCTAGGTTGTGATGGAAGCTCTGAGGTTTAAAAATAATCTTTTATCTGAGCAAATTTGACAGTTATCTGTTCCGAGAGAATCAGTCTGGATCCCTGTTATTTCTTTGATTAAGTTAAAATGCACCTTTAGTTCCATTCTCAGAATTTCCTACTGAATATTATTCTTCATTTTTAAATTGCTTTGTCAAAATAGGATCGATACCTCCAGTGAACATGCCTAACAAAGAGTAATTTATAAGTTATAGGGGCTGTGTGTCAGGTGTAGAAGATTTCTAATACAAAAAAACCCTCAAATATTTCTTAGCAATATATTTGCCCTATCGTCTCTAATGTCAGAGCGAGTTGTAAAAGAGAATGTGCTAACATTCAGTACTGTATATTTGTGAAATTAGGAAAGGATTAAACTGGGATTGCCTCAGAAAGATCCAGTTTTATTTACTGTTCCCCGCCTATTTCTGTTCTTTTCTCCAGTTGAACTTAATATATATCCTGGCGGTTTGTGCGTTCTAGTAATGGAAATTCTAGTAAAACAGAAAAAGCAAAGCATAATGCCGAGAACAGGAAATGTATGATTTCCATCCATATCATCTAAAATTACAAATGGGGTTTATTTTAACTGTCCAACTAGGATGTGGGAGCAGTTTAGCACAAAATCCTTCTATTTTTCCATCCATGTAATTACTGTTCTCTAGCAGGCCCAAGATAACTTAATTATATTATGTTCTCAGGGCCGTTGCCGGAGTTGACAGAGACTCTGATTTGGTTCATATGGAATTCCAGGACCCCAGTGGAGGTATGCTAATGAAAATTTTAGCAATTGACATCCTGGTGTATAGCTGTTTCTTTTGATTTTAAAGAATACTTTTTGCATTCATTTATAAAACAGTGGGAAGAAACATTTTCCACTTGTCAGAGTCTTGCTCTGTTTATACGTATTCAGCAAAACTGTCCTGATATATAAAAATGTAGTATGATTTAAAATGTACTTGTTTTCCACTCTGAGATAAATTGAAGTCAAGATGCTATGCTCCAGTGAAAAAGTCCATTAATAGTGCAATTTGTTCTGGCACTTAAACATTGAACATTTTTTCCTGATTTGCAAATACAGCTGGCAGTGCAATGTAGTGCTGGGTGAGTGTCTGCTAGAGTGAATTCTCACATATGTCAGCTCCACTGAATTAACAGTCTTTTCCCAGAAAATGCTTGTGTTACACATTCAACATAGTTTTGTTTTGTTTTTTTTAAAAAAAATACTAGAAGTTACATAGCATACAGTACAAAGTAGACACTACAATTACAACATATATGTGTCTGTCTTCTTAGGAATTGTACCCTTGAAAGATGGTTTAATTCTGTGGATAATCATCCTAGCTCCTACACACGAATTACGTTAATTGTAAAGGATGTATAACTTAACCTTTCAGAACATGATAGTTCTTTCTCCCAACCCCTGTCCTGACCATGGTGAAAAATTAAGGCCAACCCTTAAAAATCAGGTACCTAAAGTTCAGCTCCTAAATCCAAGTGGTCAGATTTCACAGAAGCTCAGAACAGTTGCAGGTCCCAATGAGTTTCTGAGTAGTTGGTTGGGTCTAGTGAGATTCCATAGGAGTTGGATGTAAGAAAATTTCCCATTCATTCAGCAGAATAGTGATAGGATTACCATGAGAGAGTGGCACTGCCCTGATGCTACATTAGTCTTTACTGCTCCCACAACCCTGTTCTTCAGAGGACAGTGGCCAGTCAAGGTCACATGGGGCAGAAGTTCCATTGTCGTGACCTGGTTCCTCCTCCATCCCACCCTGCCCTCAAACTGCTGTGTGGTGATAATTCAATTTCTTAGATTAAGAAATTCTTAAAATGATTCAGAGTGGGTCTGTGAAGAGCTGGCACATATTTCCCCCCTTGCAAATTCTTTCTTACCTCCTCTTGCCTGATGAAATCATTTCTATTACACCTGGGCCTCTCCACAGTTAGAAGAAAAGGGTTAGGGATTTGTCCCTTGGTATTTTTATTTTTTTTTTATTTTATTTTATGTGAACTCAGCTATACATTTTGGCTCCATACTTCATGTGCCACCAAGGCCATCATAATAGTGGCTGTTTGCAGAATTCATGTCCACAGATGGGTTTGGAATTTGAATGTCCCCAAAATGCAAGGGGGGTAAGGGTTGGATCCAGCATGTTTGATTTTTGCCCATTTCTATATTTTATAACTCACTCTGTAACTTCAGAATCGAGTGGCAAAAATAGCTGTTGATTAACTAGTATCCGTGGAATATTTCATCACTTTTTTTCTTTTTGGTTAAGTTCAATGACAAGCTTGAACCATGGGCATTTAATCTGATTCCCTCAAATGAACTATCACAAGTAATAATTGTGTTGTATTTATTTTCTAAAGAAGAATCTGAGAACAGAACACTGTTCTCTTACATGATTTTTAATACATTTATTTCCTGGCTGAGTCCTTCAGTTCTTTATCTGGCCCTGCTGAGGTCAATAGAAGTTTTGCCATTGATTTCAATGGAAGCAGGATCAAGCTCTTTATACCTTGATTAGATAAGAGACTTTACTGGTTTCATGCTTGTCCATGTGAATTATGACTAATTAAAGGAATTAGAAGACACTTTGCTGTGTTTGTCCCAAAATGGTTTGGCGATAAGCAGCAGAGTACGGATCCAAGCTGCTTTAGATCCATGTCCAGATTTTAAAACTGTCCCAAATGGGGTCATGGGAGATAAGTTTCTTGCAGGAATAGTGAAACACATGAGTGCTAAAGCTTTGCTCATTCAGACTGAGACAGAAGCGAGGTGATGTGTAGTGTTCTTATCTCAGGTTTGGGAGACAGGAATTTCCTTCATGGGCTTGGGCAAGTTACTTAGGGCTGGACTGACTGTGTGCTGTACACAGACGTCTATAGTGGGACAGGAGCATGCAAGGCTCCAGCGTAAGAGAAGTTCTGTTCCATAACAGCTTGGTGTACAAAGTAGGTGGGAGCACTTTGCTCCATCCATTAGATGGGAGCAGACTGCTTCCCTGATGCACCAGTCCTGCTCTGCACCCCATCTTGGATGGCTCACTCAGTGGAGGAGGAGCAGGAGTGGAGCAGTGCTCGTGACAGCACAAATATTATAGGCCAGAGCCTCAACTGGCCTTTTTATGCAGGCCATTTACCCTTCACATTTTAACATGTGAGGAAAATCCTAAAGCATTTAATAGAGAATTATAACATGTCTGCAGAACTTTGAAACCAACCTTTAAATTCCATAACAGGGATCTGTGTATTCTCTCTTAAATTCTATGGGCTTGATTCTCTTCTCACCCAGTTTCACATGAGGGGAACTCCTGGATTTCAGTTACAGGACACCAGATCTCCACTGGTATAAATGAGTGATCTGCTCATGCGAGGGGCCCTTGTGCAGGTCAGGCAAGCCCCCACTCTTGAACACCTCCACAAGGGCCACTCATCATCTATTCCTTAATCTTTCTGGTCCTCAGTTTTTCTGATCATGAAATTAGGCTAATACCTTCTTACCTCTGAGGAGTGAAGTGAGGATTCAGTAGTTAATGGTTAATGTACATCTAGCACTTTGGAGATTAAAAGGTTTCTGTGTGAGATTTAGGTGAAATTATTGTATACTTTACTATACTGATTAGTGTGATCCTTCTCCCACACAAACAGAATGTCAAGATATTTGCTTCTCTGTCTTTGAAAACCCTGTAACACATTTCTCCCCCCACCCTCAGGTTATCGCTACATCACCTGTCAGATTCAGAATTGCTCTGATAAAACACCAACAGTCCAGTTTGCTGGCAGCATCGACCAGGATTCCTTGACTGTGCAGGATGACTACATATTCCTCCAGGTAATGTCACTTACTGCATACACAAGCCAATGTTAAAGTAATATTGAGAAATACAAGCCATACAGCAAAACAGTAGCATAAGAAAACAAAGAAACCTATTGCTGTATAGAGCTGGATTAAGAATCTTTACATACAACAAGGTGTTCCATACCAGTCTTATGAAAGATGACACATTTTTGACCCAGAGCAAACCAGCTGCTTATACCCCCTTAGATTTCGATTTATCATTTGATTTAGATGTAACTAGATTTGCCAAGATTTAGGTTGGACTATATGGGCCAAATTCCTGTTAATGCTGCTGTAAATTAGGCAGTATTTAGTATTTAGGGTCAAATCCTCAGGCTCTTTTCTGGTTTCTTTTCACTGCTTTTACTGCAGAGAGCAGGCAAAAAGCTGCGCTGCATGGTAGCCAAGGGAATCCTTAGATGCTGTAAAGCCACTGTAGCCGTTTTTTTGTTCCTCAACTGCTTACGTAGCGAGCATATTGGGAATGGCCCTGGAGCAAATACCACTGTGGCCAGTCCTCAGCTGATGGAGTGACCCTTGTGTCTCTTTAGAACCACTCCAGTGGTGCAATTTAGACCAGACTTTAGATTGGTCCAAGTTACATTGTGGCCCTTTCATCCAGCCAGCAGCCACAGGGTCTGGAAAGCAGCAATATGGCAGCAGGTCATCTGCCCCCACCAGCTGCCCCATCTGTGAGTTTGGCGCAACAGAAGATAACACGAATCTGGCCCAGTTGCAGGCCAGCAATCCTAGAAGAATCAGCCAACATTATCCCAAAGGATGGAGCAGCCTTTGCAGTCTTACTGCAGGCTATTTGGAGAAGGATTTCTCCCAAGCCATCCCCGAGTTCCCCATAGAGTAGTGTTTCTATGCATTGCTCTCTACTCAGTCCTATGGTAAAACACCACAATTTAGCCCCAGTTTGATGTAGTCTGCTTGCTGCAAGCCTTGTCTCCTACAGGAAAGCAATACTGTTTTTTCTAGGTGATATTAGAGGAGCTCTCTCTGCTCCACAGCCTTGGGGTACGTTAGATTGGCTTTTCCACAGCTTTCTTCCCTTGTGGAGGAATTGTGTACACAGTACAGAGACAAATAAGCTGTTATCCATGTTGCTGAGCACAACAATCTGCTGGTGCACATGACAGGAAATACCTATCACCGCAAACCAACTATGAAAAATTCAATTGGAAATGAAATTTTGAATTAAAATTGGCATTTTCCAGCCCAAGCCATGCATTGGTGGCAGCCATTTTGCTCAAAGGTAGCTCCCACCAGGCACATTTTAAAATTCATTTCACAGTTAGTAGATAGTGAGAAGTGTTTCTCTCCATGTATGCTTCCAGACTGCTGTGTTCTGCAAGACACAGGTAGTTTTCTCTTCAAGCATCTGTGTTATTTTAGGACAGTACATATTTGTAGGCAGTATTGTTCTGATCTAATGCCAGACATGGGCAGGCACAGCCCAGAGGAATGAGCTGGAAACCCACCCATAGCAACTGAAAGGTATCAGAAAACCACTACCAGAAGAATTATACAATAAATAGTATATTCTCATCTCCCGGTGAATCGGCCATTATTGATGGTATGGAAGTGAAGTGCACTTATTCCATGGGAGGAAGACATTCTTTCAGTGTTTCCTTTCATAGTATTTGCAGTAAATCTAATTGATATAGTGTCTTTCATTCACTGGATCACTGTAAAACACCCCTAGTGTAGATATGGCCCTAGAATATTAGTTCTTCAGGAAGGGAACCATTCCTTCTTACACTTCCAGCTTCCATGGAGTTAGGGACCGGAACCAAATGGATGTCTCCCAGAGCACCAAGTAACCTGATAAGGTTGCAGTTTTAAAGCACAGAAAATAAAGCTGTTGTCATACTGGCACCGTTGAAGAAGCACCTTTTGTGTAATGGGGAAAAGCTGTCATTCCACTCTAATTACTTGGCCTAGGCAGTATCAGATGTACCTCCAGCTTTGTTTCCCTGCAGTAATTCCACACCTGCCTCAAGGACCTGATTTCACTGGAAAGAGCAGGATATCTGTATTTACTGTTTAATATGATGAATAAGACTGGTATTTAACAAAAATAAATAAAAATGGAAGGGATTTGGTTAAGTTAACTCACATTCTGAAAGGTGTCGGATTTGTTATGCTACAAAAAAGGAGATGGACAGGAAAGAAGTGTAAAAATGGTCACTCTTCTGTTCGTTGTTACATTTAAACTATTCAGGAAGCTAGATCTACAGTCATGCATCAGTTCTATTTTTACCAGGCAAAGGTCAAATTTGCATGTTTCAGCATAGTTTGTTTTTCGAACCAATTTCTTTTTTTAAATACGTAATTAAGTATGTGATGCTCTAGGGCCGAATCCCAGGGTTCTCAATTAACTATGGCAAACTTCAGCTGATTTAAATAGGTGTTTTGTCTGAGTAAAATCCCCAGCATTTAGTCTTAAATGTTTATTTTGAACAATAGATTAAAACTTAGCTTTTCTGTGGATCTTCCATGAATGGGATGAAGACGTTCCTTCAGGAATTACATTGCATTAGTAGCTGCCTTCCATTTAGCCACCACATTGTGATGATTTTATCCATCACCCCTCCCTGTGCTCTGGGGCATGCCTTTTCTGAGACAGCTGAGGTAGAGAAGACTGAGGCCAGAAGGGTTCACTGCATATTCGCCTTTTAAGCCAGCTTCTACTATGGCAACAAAGATTTTCTTCTGTATTAATCAAGCTTCGTTTGAGAGCTTGGAGTAGAAATTGCCACATATTTTCTGAGAACTAGGAAAGCTGCCTTAAAAACCTTTTCCCTGCCACAATGGAGGTGGCTTTGTCAGATGGGTAACTTCATTATTTTGATTCAGGGTATCCCCCCCTCTACAAAAGGAGGGGATTAAAGCTTGAAAAGGGGGAAAGAAGGGCCTGAATAATTGTTCAGTGCATGGGGTTGGATTTAATGAGGGATCCCAGCCTCCTCTAGATGCATGATCCCACCTGTCTCAATGCAGAAGAAATGTAGCAATGACAGGGATGGGGATGCAAAGTATCTTCTAACTAAAGGCACAGAGTTTAGACTGTTAGTGCTGCTGACCTACAAAATGGCTTTTCTTTGCATGGTAATAAACCAGAGGAAAAAAATGTATATTGTAATTTTACCTTCTTTAAAATCAATCTGTTGCTGTTAATTTACAAAGCAATAACTTTTGATAAATCTAGAGTCAGTGGCTGAATTGCTGTTACCTAGGGGGAGAAGCCAGTGGTGCAGAGAAGTGTTTTGGAAAATGTGAAATATTATTTATTAAGGGCCGAATTATCTGTTGGCATAATTTGATGGAGCACCATTGACTCCGATGGAAATGAGCCAATTTGCGCAGTGAAGGAACTGGCCCTAAATCCGTGACTGAGAGGTACAATAGTGAACACCCTGTCACCTGGTTGTTTTAATCCATCAGTACTTAATACAAATATGTTGCTACTTTGAAAAAGACACTTCTCTTGTTATTCTAATATGTGCAAGGAAAGGCAAGGCTTGCAAATACCAATATGTCTGCTATGACATGGGGAGAAAGGTGGTAATGGAGAATATCTCCATGCTAATTTTCCATTCATTAGCTGCTTGTGCTTTGTTTTCTATTGGGTGGAAATCTTTGCAGGCTTCTGGATTGTTTATATGGGGCCAATTATGCCCTCCATTACACAGGTGAAAGGTCTATATTCAAACCAAAAGGAGCGTCATCATGTAGATGAAGCTAGAATTGGGCCTATAGGATACAGTTAATCTGTTTTCAAAATCACCACTGAACCAATAGGTTAAATGTTGCACTGTTACCCACCATTGCACTTCTGGGAGACTTGTGGCAGAAGATGATTGATTATAGCTAGAAAATGCTTGTCCAATATAGAGATTCAGAATGCTTTATATAAACCTCTTACATTATGATTTATTCAGCTTCTTACGTTGTTTGAATAGTGCTGTAATAGCAGTTTTAAAGGAGAGATAAGGTAGGTGAGGTAGTGTCTTTTATTGGACCAGCTTCCGTTGGTGGAAGATACAAGCTTTCAGGCTTCATAGAGCTCCTCTTCTAGTCTGGGGAACGTAACCTGAGTGTCTGAGCTAAATACAAGTTGGAACAGATAATTAAGCATAAGGTGTTCACATGTGCTTAGGAGACCACTTAAAATAAAGTAGGCAATTAGGGATTAGCCGGCAGTGCAATGTGCTACAAATGCTTGTAACGAGCCATAAAACCATTGTCTCTGAGTCCATGATTTTGTAGGGGTCACAGTGGAACCCATACAATATGATCCAACAATTACAACACATATTGGACGGGAACAACATCCTGAAAAAAATCTTTCCTGAACCCATTCTTCTGACCTTCAAACAGCCTGCTAAGCTCATTGTTGAAAGCAAGTTCCCCGCAGACCAGGAAACACCAACTCAAAGTGGCACCAGACCCTTCCAGAACAACAGATGTAAAACCTGCAGACATATCTCCACTGCTATGATAATCAGTATCTCCCACAACACACCTTTCAAGTTTTCTGGATCCTGCACATACCTATCACAACATGTGGTATGCTTCACCCAGTGCATCGGATGCCCCAACAACAACTGTGTGGGTGAAACCAGTCAATAATTGTGCTCTCAAATGAGCTCCCACAGAAAAATGATAAAAGACAAAAGCACCCTATCACCTGTGGTGAATGCTTTTTACAAAGTGATCACTCCACTTGTGACCTCTCAGTCCTCATCCTCAAAGGAAATGTGCACAAGAATTTCAAAAGGTGAGCCTGGAAACTTTAATTCATAACCCTGCTAGACACCAAAAATC
Source organism: Chelonoidis abingdonii (assembly GCF_003597395.2). NCBI lineage: Eukaryota > Metazoa > Chordata > Testudines > Testudinidae > Chelonoidis > Chelonoidis abingdonii. The sequence continues at coordinate 122,597,557 of NC_133773.1, forward strand.
ATGGATTCAACAGATACACTGGATTTTTGGCTTGTCACCCCACTGCTAACCCTTAATTGCCTACTTCATTTTAAGAGGTATCCTACAGGAGAATTGTGTGGAGCCCTAATGGTTCCATCTAGTATTTAGCTCAGACACTCTGGTTACCTTCCCCAGACCTAAAGAAGAGCACTGTGAAGCTTGAGAGCTTGTACTTTCATAGAATCATAGAATATTAGGGTTGGAAGAGACCTCAGGAGGTCATCTAGTCCAACTTCTTGCTCAAAGCAGGACCAACTCCTACTAAATCATCCCAGCCAGGGCTTTGTCAAGCCAGGCCTTAAAAACCTCCAAGGATGGAGATTCTACCACCTCCCTAGGTAGCTCATTCCAGTGCTTTACCACCCTCCTAGTGAAATAGTGTTTCCTAATATCCAACCTAGTCCTCTCCCCCCACTGCAACTTGAGACCATTGCTCCCTGTTCTGTCATTTGCCACCACTGAGAACAGCCTAGCTCCATCCTCTTTGGAACTCCCCTTCGGGTAATTGAAGGCTGCTATCAAATCCCCCCTCACTCTTCTCTTCTGCAGACTAAAAGCCCCAGTTCCCTCAGCTCTCCTCATAAGTCATGTGCCCCAGCCCCTTAATCATTTTCATTGCCCTCCGCTGGACTCTCTCCAATTTGTCCACATCCCTTCTGTAGTATGGGTACTAAAACTGGACACTATACTTCAGGTGTGGCCTCACCAGTGCCAAATAGAGGGGAATAATCACTTCCCTCGATCTGCTAGCAGTGCTCCTAGTAATACACCCCAATATGCTGCTGGCCTTCTTGGTAACAAGGGCACACTGCTGACTCATATCCAGCCCTTCGTCCACTGTCATCCCCAGGTCATTTTCTGCAGAACTGCTGCTTAGCCAGTCGGTCCCCAGCCTGTAGCAGTGCATGGGATTCTTCCTTCCTAAGTGCAGGACTCTGCACTTGTCCTTGTTGAACCTCCTCAGATTTCTTTTGGCCCAATCCTCCAATTTATCTAGGTTACTCTGGACCCTATCTCTACGCTCCAGTGTATCAGCCTCTCCCCTCAGCTTAGTGTCATCTGCAAACATGCTGAGGGTGCAATTAATCCCATCATACAGATCATTGATAAAGATGTTCAACAAAACCGTACCCAGGACCGACCCCTGGGGCACATCGCTTGATACCGGCTGCCAACTAGACATTGAGCCATTGATCACTACCCGTTGAGTCCGACAATCTAGCCAACTTTCTATCCACCTAATAGTCCATTCATCCAATCCATACTTTTTTAACTTGCTGTCAAGAACACTGTGGGAGACTTTGTCAAAAGCTTTGCTAAAGTCAATATATATCACATCCACCGCTTTCCCCAAATCTCATCGTAGAAGGCAATCAGTTGGTCAGGCATGACTTGCCCTTGGTGAATCCATGTTGACTGTTCCTGATCACCTTCCTCTTCTCCAAGTGCTTCAGAATGGATACCTTGAGGACCCGGTCCATGATTTTGCCAGGGACTGAAGTGAGGCTGACCGGTCTATAGTTCCCCGGGTTCTCTTTCTTCCCTTTTTTAAATATGGGCACTATATTTGCCTTTTTCCAATCGTCCGGAATCTCCCCCGATTGGCACGAATTTTCAAAGATAATGGCCAATGGCTCTGCAATCACATCAGCCAATTCCCTGAGCACCCGGGGATGCATTAGATCTGGACCCACTGACTTGTGCACCCATGGACTTTCCACCATCAGAAGTTGGTCCAGGAAAAGATATTATCTCACCTATCTTGTCTCTCATATCCTGGGGTCAACAGGGCTGTAACAACACTCCAAACAGATTTTAAAAGATACTAGTATTCACTAACAGTTTATATCCTTCTCTGCCTGTGTTGGATGAGAGTCTCTTGCCCACTATGTTCATGCAGCAGGTTGTGAGGGCAGAAGCATGAGCTGTCCACAGAGTGAGACACTAGTGGGGAGATGGACTGGGGGTAAGGAAAGGATGACGTCCCAGTGCATCAGCCAGCAGAGAAGGAGAAGTCTATACCAGTAGCAGATTACTTCTTTCTCCAGAACAAGGGAGGGAATTATGACTGTTGGAAACTGTTGTCTGTTCTTGGGGTGACATATTTACATGCTACCGCCTTCTATCGGCTGAGAGTAAACTCTGCCTGGTCTTTAATCAGTAGTGTGCAGTTCCACTACTGTAGGAATGCCCAGATACTGTGATAGAGGAAATGACAGAAATGAATACAATACAGTACTAATATTGTATATATGTTCAAATTGTGACAAAAAATCTCTTTGTGTCTTTATGGATGGTTGGGTTTAGTACCAAACTAATCCTGATATTTCCTTTGTTTCTTTGCATAGACAACATCAGCAAATCGAACTAAATATTATGTCTCCTACCGTCGAAATGACTTCATACAGATGAAGCTACCAAAATACGCATTGCCAAAGGTAAGTGCACACAACTTATTTTTCTTTCCACTATCTTTTTTGTCTTCATTCCCTTTTTGACCAGGAGTAGGCTTCTTCTGTCCCTATTAATCCTGCTATTTTGCTTATTTTTGCTTCCATAAGGATTTCTGAATTCTTCCTGAGGTGTGTTTTTGTTTTGTTGCCTTAATATGCATCCTTGAAGTATAGTAGCTTTCATTGTAATTCAGAAGACTGAAAAGCAGAGACTAACTTACTTGTCATCTGTTATCACAATAACTTTCAATGATACAATGGTAATGTGGTGATAGTGAGTAATCTTTCAAGAATCAATTACAGTTTAATGTCACATGATGTCTTTCTGCTAGAAACACGAATGGAAGTATAAGAGAATTCTACCAGCTGATGGGTGTTTTCTGTCACCAAAGAATCCAAAGATATTCCCTAGTCCCATCAGAGTGATAAGGTTGGCAAAGCTAATTGAGGAATTCCTGCGCTCTGATATATTTTTGTAAGGACAAGTCTTTCTGTATTTGCATAGCACATTGGTAATAAAATACAAGCATATATTATTTGCATACAGTCTAACTGATGTGATTGAGGCTTTGCAGTACACACAGTATGCTCCATATATTTATGGCTAGCTGGAAGGCTTCTGCAATCCCTGAGCAGAATGACTTGTTAAGTACAAGCGTAACTGACAGGTTTTATGTCTGAATTTTCTGGATGTTTAGGTCACTACCTTACTGTTTAGCCTGTATGGAATTTCCTTCTTTCTTTCATTTTAAAGCAAAGAATAATTTGAATGATTCTTTTTCTTCCAAGTTTTTTTTAATATGGCAGTGCCCTGTAGTTTTTTAATTTTAAATATACAGCATAGCAACTAATAAAGATACTGTTTGAATAAGAAGCTGGAACCCCTTTCTTCTCCTATGGGTATAGCTGTTTTTTTTTGTTTTTTTTTAAAAAGTCATAACCAGGGCCAAACCCATCCACATAATATTTATTTGAGTGTTCAGAATGGCGTCTCTAGTAGCCTTTGTGGTCTCTTGGGTGAACGTGTAATTAGGAAAACAACAGGAGAAAGAATATAAATGTCTAAACATGCAAAAAATAAAAGGGAACTATATCATTTGCAGAGTCCCAGAGTTTAAGCCTTATTTCACATGAAAGGAATGTGAGAGTGTTGACAGAAATGGTATTTCTCAAATAAACTTCACGGTTTGCATATAATTCAAGAAACATTGCAGTATCTCAGCACATCAGTCAAAGCCTTTGGTTGATTGTTTTTATTTCTTTGTGCTTGTGTTTATTTTTCATTTTTAGTTATGCTGACTGACAGACTAGGATTTTAATACAGGCAGGTATTCATGGTGGGGAAGAAAGCACAAGGAGCCTCTTCCTCTTACCCCTCAAACCTGTGCTGGCACCCTCACCACTGGAGCTGGGTCTCCACTATCATATCTAGTTTGCTGTTTTGTGGACATGACCAGCCCTATGGCCCTCAATTTATATATTGTCGTCCTCTATAATACATACTGACCTAACAGGGTGTTGTGAGCCTAACCAATTAGTGTTTGTAAATTGTTTTGCGGTCTTTGGATAAATGGTCCTAGACAAGTGTGAAACATTATTCCATGAGCTTCCAGGAAATTTAATATATTTAAAGATTTCAGGAAACAGACTTCTTTAATGCATGAAAGTGGATCATAATAAAACAGATGCACAGTGAAGATTCTTAGTTCCAAAGGATGTTTTTCACTCCTTTGTCGAACCTTATTTCATTTTTGATGAGTTTGCAAGTTTGGTGCTAAAAGTAACTGCATAGATGTAAAACATTTAGATTTTTGTTAGGCATTCGACTTGGTACTGTACGACATTCTGTTTAAAAAAAATCAAAGTACAGTATAAATAAAGCTCATGTTAAATGGATTAAGAACTGGCTGATAGATCTCAAAAGTAGTTGTCAATGCAGCAACATCCACTGGGTGTGTTTGTAGTGGAGTTCTGCAGGGATTGGTACTAGACCAGAAGCTATTTGTTATTTTAATCAATGGGCTTGAAGTATATGTAAAATTATTGCTGATAAAATCTTTTTGAAAATGATACAAAGATTGCCAAAGTGGTAAATAATGATGAGGACAAGACTACCTGGATCACTTGGACTCTGGGCCCATTCAAATAAAATGTGTCTTAACACTGCCAAAGCCAAGGTTATCCATCAAGGAAGAAGTTATGCAGGCCATATCAACAGAATGTGGGAGGCTGTATTCTGAAAAGCAGTGATTGAAAAAAGATTTAGTGATCATATAGGACAAACAACTGAACATGAGCTCCCAGTGCAATACCGTGGGAAAAAGAGTGAATGTGATTTTTGGATGTATAAACAGGGAAGTCATGAGTATTGGCATTGGTGAGACAGGTATTGGAATATTGCATCCTGTTCTGTTGTCCACACTTCAGAAATGATATTGAAAACTTGGAGAGCATGGAGAAAAGAGTTATTTCAATACTGGAGAAAACCCTGGCAGTGAGAGACTTACGGAGCTCAGTTTGTTTAAAAGAAAATCAAGAGGTGACTTGCTGGTAGGTAAGTACCTTCATGAGGAGAAAGTACTAGGTACTAAAATGCTCTTTAACCTAGCAGATAAAGGCATACGACGAACCAATCACAGGGAGCTAAAGCTGGACAAATTCAAATTAGAAATAGAGCACAATTATTTAACAGGGAAGGTGATTAATCATTGTAACAAACTGCCAAGTTTGATTCTCCAGCTCCTGAAGTCTTCAGATCATTACTGGATGCCTTTCTGGAAGATATGCTTTAGTCAAACACAAATTATTGGGCTCAATACAGGAGTAATTGGATGAAATTATCTGGCTTGTGTTAATCAAAAGGTCAGAAAAAGTTGATGTAATGGTCCCTTCCGGGCTTAAAATCTATATATCATCTATATAGGGCACTCACTTGGTTTACTGAGAAGATACATTATCCAGTGAGTATTAGCATTACAATATCTCTTATATATACAAAACTTCTAAACATAGCCTATTTAGATATGCTTCAGTTGTACCCTGGATTATTTGATGTGCTGCTAAATCAGGGATGGGCAAATTTTTTGGCCTGAGGGCTGCCTCGGTTTTGGAAATTGTATGGAGGGCCAGTTAGGGGAGGGGGTTGTGGCCCGGCCCCCACCCTCTCTCCACCCCCCCAGGAATCCTCGCCCCATTCCAAACCCCCGTTCCAACACACACACACCCCCAGACTTCTGCCCCATCCAACCTCCAACTCACCCCCATTCCTATCCCCTGACCCACTGGAACTGCCTGCCCCTGAATTGCCCCACCACCCCTCACCCCCCCCTCATTCCGACTGCCCCCGTGACCCCTGCTCCATCAAACCACCCATCTCCTGTCCCCTGACCTGCCCCCAGAACCCCTGCTCGACTGCCGCCTGCCACCATCCACCCCGCTCCTTCCGACTGCCCCTGGGACTCCTGCCCCCATTTTCAACGCCCCCTGTCCCCACCCTTGACTGCCCCGACCCCTATTCCACACCCCTGCCCCCGACCACTCCCCAAACTCCCCCCCCCCCCGTCCTCTATCCAACTCCCTGCCCGCTTACCACGCTGCCTGGAGCACCAGTGGCTGGCGGCGCTACAGCCACGCTGCCCAGCTGGAGCCAGACACGCTATCGACACCGCGCAGCACAGAGCACTGGGTCAGCCTGGGCTCTGCAGCTGTGCTGCCCCAGAAGCTCACAGCCCTGCCGCCCAGAGCATTGCACCAGCGGCGGAGGGAGCTGAGGCTGCGGGGAAGGGGGAACAACAGGGGAAGGGCCGGGGGTAGCCTCCCGGGCCAGGAGCTCAGGGACCGGGCAGGAGGGTCCTGCGGGCCGGATGTGGTCTGCAGGCCATACTTTGCCCACCTCTGTGCTAGATGCTGAGTCCTTTGTCCTGGATTGTCCAGGCTTGACTGAATAAATAAATTAGATTCTAATTGTTTCATTTGGGGCAAGTTCAATAACTTGGTTAGGAACACAAAGGCTGTGTTAGCTGGAAAAGTATGCAGTGTTGCTGTAGCTGTTTTGGCCCCAGGAGATTAGAGAGACAAGGTGGGTGAGGTAATGTCTTTTACTGAACCAGCTTCCGTTGGTGAGAGAGACAGGCTTTTGAGCTTACACAGAGCTCTTCTTCCATTGATTTAGCTACCGCCTCTCAAACAGGTGGATTAACTGCCTCAGAAAAACCCCTTTTCATTGCTGTAGGAAGCAGTTACACTACAGCATGCAATTGGCAGCACCGTAGCTGTGTCACTATAGCAGCTGTAATGTAAACATACAGTATGTTTCTGCTTTTCAGGTGAATGGGGTAAGGCATCAGAGGGTCTTCTCTCAGGTGGGCTCTGCAGCCCAATACATGTCACAGAGCAGAGTGGTTCCCTACAAGGGCCGCATAGAGGATTCGGGGGGCCTGGGGCAAAGCAGGGGAGCTGCGGTGCTTGTACTCACCCTGCGGCAGTCCGGGTCTTCGGCAGCATTTCAGCGGCGAGGGGCCCTTCAGTTATTCTGCGTCTTTGTCAGCACTGAAAGGCCCGCGGCCACTGAAATGCCGCTGAAGACCCTGAGCAACTGAAGGGCCCCCCGCCACTGAAATGCCGGCCGAAGACCTGGACCCCCACCAGACCAGGGCTCGCAGGGCCCCTGTGGGGCCCGGGGCAAATTGCCCCACTTGCCCCGTCCCCCCCCCCGGGCGGCCCTGTTCCATACATAAAAAGGGGGGTTGTGGGCAAACCAGAGAGTGCGGTAGGCTGGTAAACTGAGTCTGTCTAGTGCAGTGGTGGGCAACTTGTGGCCTGTGGGCTGTGAAACAGTTTGTTTACGTTGACCGTCCGCAGGCATGGCCACCCACAGCGCCCAGTTGCCACGGTTTGCCATTCCCAGCCAATGGTAGCTGCAGGAAGTGGGGGCCAACATGTCCCTGCAGCCTGTAAGACCCATTAGTAATCAGAGTAGGTTAATAAAAAACTCTGAGCAAATGAAGTTATTTCTGTCAGCTGTGTTAGTTTTATTGTTGCATGGAAGAGTCTCATAACTCTAACCCACTTCTCACCTTTGTAAATAACCCTCAGTGGCAGTAATATCTCTTTACAGGCTGCTAGTGTTGCAAGCTTTTCCTGCATTCATTCATTCCAAGTTAACATAACTATATACAGAATTTTATAATGTAGAAGCAACGTTCTCTTTTATTTCCTACCGCAATTTAGAAAAGCATAATGCATGGATCTAAAAAGATAATGTAGCAGAAATATTGTGAATGGAAATGTCTATTATTTGCCTTGAGCTCTATGTATCTGTACTATATTGCCAAATGGATAATAAAATAAAAGTTTCCAGGTAATAGAAACCAAGGCAAAAGAGAATAGGAAATAAATAACCTGTTACTGCCTCAGAAATGGCTGTTTCTTTTACCTTTTCAAAGTGGTACATGGCTCTTACGTATATGCTTTTCACCAAATAAATAAATAGAGAGAGAGAGAGAGAGAGATTTTCTTAATTTGGCTACCACCTGGAGATTTTTCTGTCAGTGAAAACTTGAATCTATAAGACTTAAAGAAAAATATGTGTTAGGAAAACAAAGTTAAAACTCCTCTAAACAATTTTGTTTGACACAAAACTTTTATTGCAACAAAAAAATATAACTCTGCATCTGCAGATTCCTCTTTTCACAAACTACACATGTAAGTGAGACCAGATCTTCTCTTAAGTGCCTCTGAATGGAACCACACATGCAGCAGTCTCAGTAATGTGATCCGAATTTTAACAAGGAGCTTGCTCCGAACTTGTCTGTATCAGTCAGTGATAGATATGACACTCCCAGGCTGAAATGTCATTTTTCTGTCAATGACCCGTTAGTTCCATAGTGTTTCCCGCATAGTCCATCAGTCCTTTCATTCCCGTATATTTTGATCCATTATGCTCTCTATTCCCAGCACCTCTTGGAGGCTTCCCTAGGTGGCTCCACGCCTTGGTGGCTGTTCCTCACAGCAGCAGTGGTTGCAGCACGAAGATGTCCTGCAACCTTTTCTGATAGTAGCGATAGCAGGCCTCTGGCTACGGGGTGTTTGGTCAGATGAGCAGTGAGTTCCCCTGGGACTTACCTGGCTAGTGCATGTGTGTGGAGGCTTGGCATTGAACCCTCACTGTTTCCATTGGGTGATTGGGGGTCAGGGAGGGGAATGGACTCCAACCTCCCTTCAAGTACCAACTGTTCAAATTCTGAGCTGAAGCTGGATGGCGGGCTCTGGCAGAGAGAGAGGAAGTCTGCAGCTGCAACAGGACTTCCACTCTGTTATCCTAATGCACTGCTGGAGGGGCTAGTGAGGAAGTGGTGCAGGGACTATGTGGTGCATCCCACACAGACTCATAGACTTTAAGGTCAGAAGGGACCGTTATGATCATCTAGTCTGACCTCCTGCACAATCCAGGACACATGTACACTAGTGAGGGATGAAGGAGGGGAATTCCCCTTTAAGGATGTGCCACAGCAATGGCAGGCACACCCAGAGTGTGGCAATTGCCTGCGTGAACAGCAGTCTTCTCAGTCTCAGCTTCTGACATAGCTAGAAATGTTAACAAGCAGAACCAGCATTAACATTTTTAGGTGGACCCAAGAAACAGTTCCCCTCCCCATTTCCTGTTCCCTGTTTTTACACCACTGCACTAGGGCGGCCTGAAGCTTTTCAGGGGTGGTTAGTTATGTTGCTGTCACTCCCAGAGATTGAAGGGATCACATGGGGATGGTGGAAACGTAAGTCCTAGCCACTTTGTCTCTAGGAGCTTTGGTATTCTCATCTATTCCTGTAAGGCCTTTGGATTCAGTATAATTTGTTGCCTAGTTTCAGTAGTGCCATTCCCAAATCAAGAATCAGGTCCCTAAATATCATGACATTTTCTTAAAAAACATGAGATTTTTTAAAAATAACAAATGTTGAGCTCTTTATATTTGCCTTCCAGTGTCAGGGCCTTTAGAATGCAGTAGGGTCACATTCTTCTTCGAGTGCTTGCTCATATCCATTCCAGTTAGGTGTGCGTGCGCCGCGTGCACGTTTGTCGGAGAAACTTTTACCCTAGCAACACTCGGTGGGCTGGCAGGTCACCCCCTGGAGTGGCGCCACTATGGAGCCTGATATATACCCGTGCCGACCCAACCGCTCCTCAGTTCCTTCTTACTGCCCGTGTTGGTCGTTGGAACAGTGGAGCCACCACAGAAGAAGAAGAGAGGATAAACCATATGGCACTATATTTGCGAGGCCTGAGAGGAATCTTCTACCAGAACCATAATCGTGCTTTTTCCTTACACTCCAGAAGCGCAGTCGATTACAGACTCTATGGTGGAGGCGAGAGAGAAACACCATTATTCAAGAAAATTATCTGGCCAGGCTCGGCACCGTACATCCTCCGCCATTCCGAGCCCAAGGTGTATGATTAATAGGGGCTGGGAGAGAGTCAGGGCTTTTTTGAGGTTGCCACGCAGCATGTAGCTATTGACTACAACTGACTATGTTGTCAGCCCATAGCTTTCGCGCATACACTTAGCGGCTGAGTAGATCATTCGCCTACCCCTTCGATTTTCGGGGGTGGTGGCCTGTTGCCATGCTGTTCCATTCTTGACCAATCTGAATGACTAGTGCGAAGCGCAGAGAAGGACGGAACAGGACCATATTCGTTTGGTACCACGTCCATAGAGTGACGGCATTTGTCTGGATTGTCCGAACTAAACGGTGTAGGCCCACTCATAGCAGGATGGACAAATCCGCGAAGAAGTCCACTATCGGGTCCTACCTTCTGGACTTCCTGCACTGAGGTCTGTGCATTTGATGCTGCCCTACCCATAGGAGAGGCCTGATGGGCCTCAGGTTGTTGGTGGGCACAACCGAATCTAGCGGTCCTGACAAATGCAGCTGTTCACGCGTCTTCTGTCGGGAAGACACTGATGTGTGATCTGGATGTGCCATGGAGGTGCTAAAGATCATGGGCAGAGAGTCTGACATCTACCAGCCTGCCCAATTGGCACCTGGACGATCGCACAGGCGTACTGGTACCTTGGAACGAGATCCGGTACCTGTGACCAGAGTGGCTGCTGGGGGAGGTCATAAGACGACCGAGATCTGCCGTAGGGTTGGTAACGGCTACAGGATCACCAGTGCCTGTAGCGGATGCTGGGAGCCGCGAAGGTGCCGCGATAGGGTGTTGACACGGGACGACCGACCTGTGCGTACAGGTGGCGATTCGACAGGAAAAAGTGCTAGCGAGAGAGCAGAGCGGTAACGCATAGTGGCGTGGAAGCACAGCGATGCCGACGGAACTGGACCATCTGCGAGAACCGTGAATCATGAACGTACCGCTCTCTGCGCCGACAGCAGGATGGTCATCTCAAGGAGCTTGCCAAGAGACGTAGTAGCCGCACCAGTCGGTGCCTAGGCGAGGCTCAGGCAGCATCCACATCTGTCATGGCTATATCAGGAGATCTAGCCTCGTCGTTGAATATGTCTCCCCATTCGGCGTGGAGGAACAAGTAATCCGCCCACAGTGTGTACCGCGGGCTGCCGAGCTATCAGCCCCGGGATTCGAGGTCTTGTGGGACCTGGGATGCGCGTGCTTTGGAGACGGCCTGAGTGCCTCAGCAGTGATCGGTGCCTCTCCTTGCCCACCTATTTGCGGCCCGTATCTGGCTTAGACCGGCTCTCTGTCCTCGGTGCAGGTTGCCAGGAGCAGTAGAGAGGAAACTCTGACACGGCGTGCGCCGGGGAGCAGTAGGCACTGGATTCGACGAGCCTTGTGGGACTGGGATCGACGGTGCCTGACGTTGTCGGTGACGCGCAGGTGTCGGTGCCAGGGATGCGTCTTAGATGAGCTCTGGGCTGCGGTGCTGTATCCGGGAGCCAGCAGGAGGCAGGAAGTCAACCACGGCGGCTGTGGGCAGCGGTCAGGCACTGGATTCAACGGCCCTTGTAGGACAGGATCGATGGTGCGCGTTCGGTGCCCTCGGTTGGAAGCGCGCAGGTTCGGTGGAGCTGTCCACGGTGACAGGGCTGATCTGACTTAGGCGAAGCTTCTAGTGCGGGCAAGTTCGCATGGAAGCAGCAGGAGGCTAACAATGAGCCACTCGCTCGGAGAAGCAGGCAGGCATCTGGGAGTTCGACGGCCGCCGAGCGGCCGGAAATCACGGTGCCCGGCGGTCCTCAGGCTCTGCAGGTGTTGGTGCCTGGCGGATCCGACGTAAACGAGCTCTTTGGTTGCGGATGCAGGTTGCAGCAGAAGCCAGCAGGAGCAACGAGGAGCTCAACCACGCGCGTGCCGGGACTGTTGGGCACTGCAGGGGAGAATTGTGGCTTCTCACCCCAGGAGGGAGCGGTTGCCGAGTCGCATGTTGGTCCGCCAGAACACCAGTGCACGTTGGCGGTCCGGTGCCGAGAAGGGCTCTTGTCCGCCAGCAGTAGCAGCGCTCGGTGCAGAAGTGAGGGAAAGAAGTGCGCGCTCAATTTGTTCTCGACGTAAACGCCTTGCAAATGGGGCACTTAGCTGTGAAATACGATCCCTCAGGCACCGTAACAGAGTGGTGTGGTCTCCTGTCAGCAACGGCCTGGGGCGCGCAAGACGCGACTTAAGACAACCGGGGCCAGCAATGGGCTCCGGCACCGGAACAGGTTGCGGGGAGGGCTGACTCCCGAACACCCGCTAACTATCGTTAAACTAACTATGATTAGCAGAAAAAACCGCATAGTATAGATATAATATATATATAAGGATTATAACTATAGCTTCTAATAACAGAACTATAGTTAGCATAGGGAAGCGGAGGTCAGCTAAGCTGCGCTC
>NC_133773.1:122612587-122656903 GCF_003597395.2 Chelonoidis abingdonii
CATGTAGGCGGGGGGTCGCTCGGAGTGAAAAATGGCAGAATGTAAAACTGCAGAGCCAAAGGCTGCAGTATCTCTTGACTGTTGAACCAGAGCATAATGCGAAGCAAGGGTATGACCGAGGACCATGGAGCTACGCGATAGATCTCGTGGGTAGGTACACGAGTTAGCAAGGCGGCAGATGAAGCCTGAGCCCTGTAGAACGCATGGTGATGTGGCTTGGGGAAATGTGAGCCAAATCATACAAGTGCGGGTGCATGTTATCACCCAAGATGAGATCCACTGAGAGGAAACAGGTAGGCTCTTCCTTCAGACTGCTACTGGCCGACGAGAGTTGGGGCGTGTTACAAAATGGTTTTGTCCGCTCAACATAAAAGCGAACGCTCTACAGATGTCCAGGGAGTGCAACTGTTGTCCCCGTCACGTTGAGTGTGAGTACATGAAGGCCGAAACCACCTTAGGGGAGGAAAGCCGGGTGTGGATGTAACTGCACCTTGTCTTTGTAAACATAAAGTATGGTGGAACCACCATAGAACCCTGAGCGCGAAGACTCGTCTGGCCGATGTAATGGCTATGAGGAAAGCTGTCTTCCAAGACAGGTATAGCAGCGAGCAGGTCGCTAAAGGTCGAATGGAGGAGACATAAGTCTGGTTAAACCCAGGTTGAGGTCCAGGTTTGGGCTAAGGCTTGGGAATCACCTAACTGGAATGGATATGAGCAAGCACTCGAAGAAGAAAAGACGGTTACTCACCTTTGTAACTGTTGTTCTTCGAGATGTGTTGCTCATATCCATTCCACACCCGCCCTCCTTCCCCACTGTCGGAGTAGCTGGCAAGAAGGAACTGAGGAGCGGTTGGGTCGGCAGGGGTATATATCAGGCTCCATAGTGGCGCCACTCCAGGGGGTGACCTGCCGGCCCACCGAGTGTTGCAAGGGTAAAAGTTTCTCTGACGAACATGCACGCGGCGTGCGCACACCTACTGGAATGGATATGAGCAACACATCTCGAAGAACAACAGTTACAAAGGTGAGTAACCGTCTTTTTTCCAGCTTTAACAGTGCGGGCTAGGAATTCACTTCATTTTTAAAGGCAAGCTGAGTTTGTCACCTAATCACATGAAGTAAAAACAAGAAATATTGCTAGACTTGCAATAAAATCACGAGAGTTTGCAACATTGGTTCAATTTTGACTGCATGGTTGGATTACATTGTCATGGTGTGCATGTACGTGGTGTTTGCACTTCACACTGTAATTTCTCCCTGCTCTTTTAGTTGAAAGCAGACTGCAACTATCAATTATCGTTTGTGCCAATGCTTTCTGGCCAGTACTATTGCCTTTCTTTCTTTCTTGGCTTGGGCATGGCTGGGTATTGTGTCTTGGATGACAAGGTTTGCTGAGCTGCAGCAAAGGAAATTGAGGTGACTGTGACAATAGCAGCTATTCCAACATTTGCCCTCTTCCTTGAATGCCATTCTCCATTTCACCATTCTGTTAACACACACTGCCTGCATAGTACAACATAGGCTTACTCTGTGACCTTGATCACCCTCCACTCTGCCCTCAGGTTTTTCTTGCTGAAAAATGGGTGTAATGATATCGACTTATCACAGAGGTGTTGAGAGATTTAATCATCATTATAAACCAGAATGCAGGTATTGATTTAAAAATATATTATACTGAGGTATCAAGTACTGAATATGCATAAGAGTAGTTTAAAAAACAACAACAAAACAACCTCTCCCCCTTTGCCTTCTGTACCAGATCTGATTTTTAGATAGGGGCTTGTGCATTTTTCCATGGTAGGAAGCCAGGTTTAACTAGTATTGAAGATGATCCATGATTTTCTTCTGTCTTAACTCTATACAAATGTTATCAGTGAAGTTCCTTACTACCACTGAAAGCAGAAGACTTTTGAAAAAGGTCCACAGAGGTACCTCACTTTAGTATCTCACTATAGGCAGAAAGTAAAGAATTAATAGAGCACTGTGGTCATTTGTTAGGAAATTGTAGAGATTAGATTTCTGCTATATGAATCTGGAAAAGGTCTTGCACATATTCCTTGGTGGATGTTTATTGTTCACTGAAGGAACACACACAATTGTATAGAAATGACATACACGTCAATTTCATTCAAATGATTTAATGCACCCAGTTATGAGAGCTGCTAAGAACTTCCTGACAGGTGCTGAACATTGTTAGCATACATTGACGTCCATGAAAACTGATGGCACTTTGAAAGACTGGGCCCAGTATATTGTAAATGTAACCACTTCCTGCGTTACTTCCAGCTCTGTGCTAATTTGAGTGTTTGCTTTTTCTGGTGTAGCTGTCAGATACAGGAAAAGGAGTCTAGCTCAGAAGTCACCACATGGGGTCAGGAATGGCATAATTGCATAGCTGTCAGGTTTGCTACACCCCATGTTTAATCATTGCATGTTTAGCCTGGCGAGCCTTTGATCACTAGAAGGATTTTGTAAGGAGTTCTGTGTTAATTCTGATTCAGCACCCTAATGCCAATCACCTGTGCAAGTGTACAAGATTAAACACCATCAATCTGAAATTCACCTTTCTGTCTGCAAATTTTATCCTCTATACTCAAAAGTAATACCTAAAATCACTCTGAAAGAAGTTACAGTGCTTATGCTTAAAACATTCCTTTCATTTTGAAAGATATTGCTCTTTCCACTGGTATTCCCCATTTTAAGTAAGTGGAACATTTCTCAAACCATTAGAATCTTTCAAAATGGAAGAAAGTTTTGTGTTTTTTTAAAGTGCAACCATTTGTTTACTCTGTGCATTTTCCAGCATGTTTTGGCCAGTTTTACTATGAGGAACTAGGTTACACTCCAAACATATCCCTGGTCCTGTAGAGCTGCCCACTGTCCAGTCCCATTGATTTCAGTGTGAACACAGGGAATATGAGGTTTCGCCTGATATTATGGTAGAGTCATGAATAGAGCTGAATAGATTTTTTGACTGAAACTCTTTATCACCAAAAAATTAAGATTCAGGTTAACTGAAACATTTTGTGAATTTGTATAGATTTTGCCAAATTGTTTTGGCGGGAGGGGCAGAAAAAAATCAAAATGTTTCCTTATGACATTTTTGAAACAAAGCACTTAAATTTCTCTGTTCAAAATAACATTTTGTTTCAAAATTTACTTCAGTTTTATATTAAAAAATATAAAAGTTTCTTTAAAAAAATCAAAACAAAATGTATAGTGTCTGGGCAAACAAAATATTTCATTCTACACAAAATGATCACTGAAAGTTTTGATTTTTTTTTTCAGTCAACCCAAAATATTTTTTTTTTCAGTTTTTAGATCTGCTAAGTGAAGTGAAAAATCACACAGCTCTAGTCATGAGTGAGAGGGTTGATGATGAAGGGGAGGGTATGACAGGATTATCTGGCACAACATAGCACACAAGAGTGGGGTTTGAGAAAACAAGGGTTGAGATGTAGACAGAGAGGTCTTATAAGTGATGAGGATGAGCCTGAACTATATTACTATTATTTAGTGTGTGCTCAGTGTTGTACAAAGCACATAGGGAGACGTCGTCCCTGCCTCAGAGAGCTTACAACCTAAAGAAGTAAAATAAAGCAGAGGCAATGCAGTGAGGTGACCTGGATGATCTTTCCTGACATGGGTTACCTTTGGGAGAAGAAGAGAGCTTTGAGGAGTAATTTCAGGGAAGGAGGGGATGGCACGTGGCATAGTGAATGGGGCATTCCAGGCATGAGGTCACGTGAAAGAAGGCGTGAGGATGATCGCAGGAGAAGGAGCTGAACAGAGTGTGAGGTGGGATTGAATGATGGAACAAAGGTTACAAGTACTAATGAGAGCAGAAGTGAAAATGATATGCAAGATAGGAAGCCAGTGGAGAAATTCCATTAGAGGGGATGACATGGTTGGAGAAGCAAGCAGGGAAGATCATTTTAGCTGCAAGGAAGATCAGTTCTGCCACAGGGGGGCCAAATGTGCAACTCTATCATTTAAATATGGAAATGAAAGTACTAGCGGTCAAATGTTACATGAGCACAGAAAATGTGCTAGAGTACATCAAAACCTGACTTGAGACAGTAGGAGGATTCCAGGTTCTTGAGGACTTTTAAAGTCAGTGGAATGGCCCTGAGCCATGAAATCAAATAAATAATGTGCAGGTAGGAAGGTTAATGGCAAATTAAGAGAGCAGCATGGCTTTGAATAGCCTGCAGAAGGGAAGAATGAATGCGTAGCTTACAGAATCTACTGAGATCACAGCGTGACATAGTGTGGCTGCAGGCAATGAATTAAATATAGCAATAAAAATTGCCTTCTTTGGAACAAGATATTTTCTCTCACACAGAATATCTTACCAATTAAACCTTTTCCTACAGACAGGAAGTCCTGCCTAGCAACATTTGCTAAGGGCCCAGTCTTGCAAAGTGCTAAATGTCCCCTGTGAAGTGCTGAGCACCCATTATAGTCAATTGGAACTGAGAGTGCTTAGCACCTTACAAAACTGGGCCCTAAGTCTGTTAGCTTTTATCCTTGATGACCATTTCTCCAGTTTAGCTCTAATAGTGAAAGATAGTAATATGAGCAAGGAAAGGGAACAGGAGAGGGGATGATTTGTAACTTCCTTTTAGCTTGGTTTGCACAACTCATGTACCGTTCAGAAGTTTAAAATACGTTTTAGAACCAGGTACAGAATTTGCATCTTTCCTTACTTCAGTTAATTTCCTCAGAGTTATATCAGCAAGATTTGGCCAGATGATGTTTCCCAGGACTGTTGGAAGGCAGCATAACCAAGTAATGGGGTTGTAAACGCTTGGGGAAATATATTGAAATAGACAATGGTGAAAAGGTATCAGTAATCCTGAACCGAAAAATAAAAATCTGCAGTGTAAAACCTGAATGGAACAGACTATGCCTAGGGGTGAAAGGCAGATTTGGTTACCCTCTGTTTCATAGATTCATAGACTCTAGGACTAGAAGGGACCTCGAGAGGTCATCGAATCGAGTCCCCTGCCCTTATGGCAGGACCAAATACTGTCTAGACCATCCCTGATAGACATTTATCTAACCTACTCTTAAATATCTCCAGAGATGGAGATTCCACAACCTCCACTAGCAGTTTATTCCAATGTTTAATCACCCTGACAGTTAGGAACTTTTTCCTGATGTCCAATCTAAACTCCCTTGCTGCAGTTTAAGCCCATGCTTCTTGTTCCATCCTTAGAGGCTAAGATGAACCAGTTTTCTCCCTCCTCCTGATGACACCCTTTTAGATACTGAAAACTGCTATCATGCTCTTCTCAGTCTTCTCTTTTCTTAAACTAAACAAACCCAATTCTTTCAGCCTTCCTTCATAAGTTCATGTTCTCTAACCTTTAATCATTCTTACTGCTCTTCTCTGGACCCTCTCCAATTTTTCCACATCTTTCTTGAAAATGTTGGTGCCCAGAACTGCGACACAATACTCCAGCTGAGACCTGACCAGCGCAGAGTAGAGCAGAAGAATGACTTATCGTGTCTTGCTCACAACACCTGTTAATGCATCCAGAATCACGTTTGCTTTTTTTGCAACAGCATAAACACTGTTGGACTCATATTTAGCTTATGGTCCACTATAACCCTAGATCCCTTTGCCATACTCCTTCCTAGACAGTTCTCTTCCCATTCATGTATTGTGTGAAATGATTGTTCTTCCTAAGTGGAGCACTTTGCATTTTGTCTTTTCATTAAACTTCTCGTTGTTTACCTCAGACCATTTCTCGATTTGTACCAGATCATTTGATTATTTGATCCTATCTCCAAAGCAGTTGGCATCCCTCCAGTTTGGTATCAATCTGCAAACTTAATAAGCTGTACTTTCTATGCCAATATCTAAAGTCGTTAATTGAAGATATTGGAACAGGAGCCAGTCCAAACAGACCCCTGTGGAACCCCCACTTCATTATACTTTGTGCAGGATTTGGGAACCGATTAATAACTCTCTCTGAGTACAGTTATCCAGCAGTTATGCACCCACCTTATAGTAGGCCCATCTAAGTTGTATTGCCTAGTTATCGATAAAGATATCATGCGAGACCATATTCAAATTGCCCCTACTAAGTTAGGTTATACCAATTCACCACTTCTCCCTTATGCTAACAAGACTCGATTATCCTATCGAAGGAAAGCTACCAGATTAGTTTGACATTGATTGTGTTCTTTTACAAATCCATGCTGGCTATTCCCTAATCTACTTCCAACTTCAAGTGTTGCAGATGATTTTCTTAATTACTTGCTTCCATTATCTTCCCTGGCACAGAAGTATAAACTAACTGGTCTGTGTTTCTGGGTTGTTTCATTCCTGCTTTTGTAGATGGGCGACTATCGTTTGCCGTTTTCAGTCTTCTGAATCTCTCCTGTCTCTCATGATTTTCCAAGATAATCAACTAGAAGCTCAGATACTCCTACTGTTAGCTCCTTGAGTATTCTAGGGATGCATTTCATCAGCCCTGGTGACTTGCAGCATACTAAACTTTTCGTAAGAGATTTTTGACATTGTTCTTTTGTTATTTCTTCTTCTAAATCTACCCCCTTCCATTGCATTCACTATGTTAGACATCCTCAGACTTCTCAGTGAAGCTGAAACAAAGAAGTCATTATGCATCTCTGCCATTTCCAGTTTCCTTACTGTTTCTCATTCCTCAACTGAGCAGTTGCTTACCCTGTCTTGGTCTCCTCTTGCTTCTAATGTATTTTATAAAAGTCTTCTTGTTTCCCTTTATTTCCCATAGCAATTTGAGCTCATTTTTGTGCCTTTGCCTTTTCTATCCTGCCTGCATATCCTGGGTGTTTGCCTATATTCAACTTTGTAATCTAGACCTAGTTTCCATTTTTATATGACCTTTTTATTTTTAGATTCATGCAAATCTCATGGTAAGCCAAGTAGTCTTTGCCACATTTTCTAACTTCTACCCATCGGAATTAGCTTGCTTTTGTCCTTAATAGTGGCCCTTCAAAACTGCCAACTCTCCTCAGTTGTTTTTCCCCTCAGTCTTGATTCGCATGGAACCTTACCTGATCAGCTCTTTGGCTAACCAAAATCCGCCTTCCTGAAGTCCATTGTCTTCTTTTGTGCACTCCTTCTTACCTTCCTTATTTAATTGCAACTTATGATTTCTGATGATCACTTTATGCAAGCTACCTTCCACTTTCAATTCTCACACAAGTTCCTCCTATTGTTAAAACCAATCTAGAACAGCGCAAGTCCCCCCAGTAGCCTTTTTTCAACCTTCTGAAATAAAAAGTTGTCTGCAATGCAGTCCAGGAACTTATTGGATAGTCTGTGCCCCGCGGTGTTATTTTCCCAATATATATCTGGATAGTTGAAGTCCCTGATCACCACCAGATCTTGGGCTTTGGATGATTTTGTTAGTTGTTTAAAAAAAACCTCATCCACCTCTTCCACCTGGTTAGGTGCCCTGTAGTAGACCCCTAGCATGACATCACCCTTGCTTTTTACCCCTTTAGCCTAACCCAGAGTCTCTCAACACTTCCGTCTCCTATGTCCATCTCCACCTCAATCCAAGTGTGTACATTTTTAATATACAAGGCAACACCTCCTCCCTTTTTCCCCTGTCTATGCTTCCTGAGCAAGCAGTACCCATCCACACCAACATTCCAATCATGTGTATTATCCCACCAAGTTTTGACGATGCCAACAATGTCATAGTTGTACTTATTTATTGGCACTTCCAGTTCTTCCTGCTTATTACCCATACTTCTCACATTTGTATACAGGCATCTAAGATCCTGATTTGATCTTGCCTCCCAGTTTTTCCCTGACCCTCCTTTCTCTCTGCCATTATAGCCCACGCTCCCTCCTATTTCCAACCCATCTCCCAGCATTCTGATTCTTTCCAGACACATAAAAAGTTGCATCTGACATCTTGAACAGGATGAGTACACACTCCACTTTCTTACTTTTCCACTTTCTTACTATTGATAGTTGCAATTGGAAGAGAAGGGTTAGTGAAACATATTAATTAGTATAAGCTCCTCCAGTCTGGCCTTCTTGCCTTCCAGCTGTCCCCTGCTAGTCTGTCCAAAAATCCTACGTTAAAGTCATCATCTTCTCTCACTATTCCAATCATGTGAACTCCTCCTGAGCTTCCATTGACGTCCCATCTCCTAACACATAAAATTAAAATGCCTTATCTTGAGACACAAAATTGTATCTATTTTTGCATCCACCTACTTTGCTTTCACACACCTCTTCCCAATCCTCTTTCCTTTTCTCCTTAGTGTTGGATTCTTCTCTTATTTACATCAGTGCAAATCAGGAGTAACTTCATGGATGTCAGTACAGCTGCATCAGGGTAAAACTGATGTAAGTGAGATGAGAATCAGATTAGCCACATCTCCCATTCTCAGCTTTGTTCCCCCTGTGTCTGGTACCAGTCTCACAGTTTATCTGAAAATTACTTTATCTTTTCTCCTTTAAATTCATGTATAAACTCCACATCGCTAAGTAATCCCTCCCCCCCCACATTCTGATCAATAGTAACACTCAGGGGCACCCTCTTTTGCACTGTTGTTCTATGTTTCATCCTGCATTTGCTTTTCTCACGTTATTTAGATTCTAATCACTTGGGGCAAGAAGCATGTCTTATCTGTGTTCTGTAAAGTATTGTGTATGTTTATGACATGTTATAGGCATTTTACTATAATAATCCTCTTAAAACATCTGCTGAGGGGTTGCTAATAGCTATGATAACAATTTAAGGGAGTTTTATAACTTTTCACTAATGGATACCCTTTCATACTCTTTATTCCTATACTCTTTAGTAATTTATTTCTCCTCCCCTTCCATCCCTGTTAATTGGATTGGTAGCATAATTATTCTAGGACTGTGTCAGAGAAGGCAAATATGATGATTGTCATGGGTTATGGTGAACTACTAGATGTTGCATACGCATCCTCTTGCTTATTTATGAATAGTGCTGGCAATTTATTAGACAGTAGAGTTCCATTAGTGGGATTCTAAAAAAAAAAAAAAATCTGCTTCTGATTCAATACAAAATTTTAATTGCAGGGCTTTGGAGAATGGCTTTGAGATCAACTACATGTGAGAGATTTTATCTACAACAGAGAACTTTCCCACAGGTTCATTTGTTTTGGCGGATGTATCAATGACGTTTTTAAAATAATTCGGAGTGGCGAATTTGATTCAATGAGACATTGAGATTAACTTCTTTTATATACAAAAATGTTTTTATCTAGCTTTTCATTATGTGTACCTTCCAAAGAGGAGCTTGCTATGCAGTGTAATCATTCCTGTATATAGTCACCTCTTCTTCTGCACCTAGTCAACTCTTGTTACTTCTATATAAAGAAATAGAAATGTAATAAAGGTGCTTGTTACATATTTACTCAGAAGTCATTCCCTCTGCCACCTATCTATTTGTGGAAGCTGTTCTCTGAATTCCTTCTAGTTTGTCAGTATTTCTCCATTAATAAGGTGACCAGAACTGAATACAATATGCCCGGTGTTATTGCAACCAAGTTCGTAGAAAGGGGTAATAATCTCTCTCCCCGGATATGATGCTTCTGTGTATGCAGCCCAAAATTGCATTGGCCTTTTTGCTGCTATATCCTATTGCAAACACGGGTCCAATTTTCTGTCCGCTGTTGCTGTCTATTTCAGCACTGCTACTTCCTAATTTCTTCCTCTGATTGAATGTTTGTGTATTGGACTATTTTCCCCAAGAGATATTAGCCTGCATTTTTCCCTACAGAGGATGGAGAGAGGAAACAGGGAGTCCAGCAAAGAGGCTATTGCAATAATCCAAGCATGACATTATTGAGGAATTAATTCAGAATGTTGTTGTTGTTATTTAATATTATTACAATAACACTCAGTGGCCCTGCTGCACTCAGTGTTCTTCAAATACATAGAAAGACATGGTCTCTGCCACAAAGAGTTTGTTACTAATTCTCTAGGTCCCTTTGTAATATATCTCTGTCCTAACTGGTGGTTGCCTCTCATCTTCAGGAGATTTCATGGACTTTTGTTTGTCTTGTGAAAGTAATTCACATTCTTTGTCCCCTCAGTCTTAGGCATCTCTGCTGCAAATGTGAATATTGGTAGAGGTTTTGTGATGTTGAAACCTGTTGATTAGTCATTGGTTTAAGAACTCCAGCCCATTTCCAATAAGAAACAAAAGCACCTTCTTCAGGCATTAATAAGTGGTTTGGATTCCAAATTCTAGGTGAAAATTCCCATAATCTGAGAGAGATAGGATATAGTAGCTTTCCTAGTACCTAGGCTGAGAGAGCTCATAGTCGGGGATCTTTAAGGTGTATCTCTTTTCTCTGGCACTCGACTCTCATGACCAGTTTGTTTTTTGTTAGGTAGGCAAGTTGGTATCTTTTTTTTTAATTGCCAATTATGATAAATCTTGTATCTTATTTCTTTTTCTGCAGGATTTACAGATTATCAGTACAGATGAAAACCAAGTATTTGTGGCTGTTCAAGAATGGTACCAGACAGACACGTACAACCTGTACCAATCTGACCCACAGGGTGTATACTACTCCATTTTACTAGAGAATGTCAGGAGCACTAAGCAGCCAGAAGAGAATGTCCTGATAGATATTCTGGAGGTAGGGTGCTGTGCAGATATTAGAACTTTTGTTGCTTTCTGTCTCTTCCATTGTCTCTCCTACATTATGTTTTCATCAGCTCTAATTATGAATGTAATTAATTTGATAGTGATAACATTCTCCCCAGTTTTCTAGAGTGATGAGAAGGGAGTACTGTATTACTCTAATTCTCCCTGTCTCTCCTCTTCCTCCTAAAGTGTTGGTTGTTTTATAAATACACAGTTTCTTAAGTTTCCAAGGACGTGCAGGAACAAGTTTAGTATTTTTCATTTTCTTAAAATATGGGGTCTGGTGTTATTTCAAGTACTGAAGAGTCAAGTAGTAAGATTCAGTTAGCACTAGTTTATTGTGGAAGAAGGAATATAAACAGCTATGAAACTGCCTTATGTAACCAAATTTAGCTTCTAGGCAACACAGCAATACCCTTTTTGCCTTATATTTTTTTTACAATTTGTCAGCATTTCAGATGCTAGCTGCTTTGTCTGAGAAGCCAATGAATATAATTATCAGATACTATGTAAGTCCATTCATTGAGCTTTGCTTACATACTTTTTTTTTTAAAACCAGGAAGCCTTTTAGCCAATAGGGTCTCAGAAAATAGCAGTTGTATGAGCCTAGTACTGGGTCTTTACAAGTTGACCTAGACAAATGAAGAGCCAACAACATTAGATTGAGTCAGACCACAAATCCTTTTGCTTTCTGTAGGCATTTTTTCTTGAGAGGCACTGCTATGAGAGGAGCCATCCTTGCAAATACTCAACTCTGTATTTTAAACCTGCTGCAGTTGGCTAAAGAAAAAACAGAAAAATAGAAGTTTAGGAAAAAATTGCAATCAGTTCTCTTGTTCAGAAGGATGATGACAACACTTGAATTTAATAGTCTGCTTCGTCTGCAGCTTTAAAAAATATTCTTACTAAATGCACCAGGCTTCTTTGTAAAGGAGTCACAATATTCGTTAGCCTGGCATGTATGCAGGGGCGGCTCCAGGCATCAGCATGCCAAGCACGTGCTTGGGGCGGCAAGCCACTAGGGGCGCTCTGCCAGTCGCCGCGAGGGCCTGCGGGAAGTCCGCCGAAGCCGCGGGACCAGCGGATCCTCCACAGGCAAACCGCTGAAGGCAACCTGCCTGCCGTGCTTGGGGCGACAAAATACCTAGAGCCACCCCTGCACGTATGGTTAAGAAGTAGTTAAATGAGTCTCTCTAGTATTGTAATTGGAGGGGGGAAATGATGGCATGCTCCAAACTTTTCTAATCTCCTCCACCTTTATATAACTCCCTCTCTTTCAACAGACAAGGAGGTGTGATATAATTCCCACCCTCCCATTTCAAACATTGATTACCGAAGGGGGGTTCTGTGGGGAACGGAGGGTATGGAAAAAGGCCACCTTCTTCCTCTTGTGTAATCAGAGTCCTATATGCTGATTTTAATGACAAAATATGTTTTTGCTGCTTTTTGCTCCTGTTAGCTTGGCAGAGCCAGCACAGCTAAGAGGAAGGAAGCTGGGTTCTCTTCTCCTCTGACATCTTCTAGAGCATGGGTTCTCAATCGGAGGTCACAAAGAGGTGTTAAGGGGTCACAACCACTCCGCTGTTCCCTTATTACTAAGGAACTGCCAGTATAGAAAAGGCTTGGGACTACTGGTCTTGAGTATTGTTTACTAAAGTCCTTTCAGTTTCACCTGTGCAAGCCCACTGAGGTTCAGGGAGTTGCAAAAGTGTCACTGAGGGCAATATCTGTCCTGTGGAACCTCTATTATTGGTGGTGTGCAAAAAGAAGAGATCCTAGATTATTTGCAAATTCCAGATTTAGTCTGTAGAGCTGGCTTTAAAAATTACTTATAACGGTACATGTTTAATAAGGAATGATTGAGAGACAGTAAACATGGAATCTTACAATGCCATTTTTACGTAGCCAATTTGCAGAGAAGAGCTGCACTGCACATGGAAAAATTTCTCTGCCTACAAGTAGAAAGTTTAAAACTTGCAGATCTTTTCTGCTACATGGTGAAATACAGTTAGTGCTTGTTTTCTTTACTAGACTGTGATGAGCAAGTAATATTTACAAGAGTTCTTTTGTTTTGACTTATTTACACTGTACAAAGTAGTTAATAAAAATAAGGCTGCTACTGTGTTTCGGGATTGCAGGATGGTTGTCAGTTTGGGGTTTTGTTTCTGACTTGGGATATCTTGCAGTGTGTTTCAGTAGAAGTGTCTTGGAAAAAAATCTTCAACTCCAAACACAGACAACTGTCAATAGATTAAGAATTTCTCTTTCAACTAATGTATAATTCTGCATGAAATTTGCAAGTTTGTCTTCCACTGGCCTCATTTCATCCTTTACATGTGCATCTGCTTTATAGTCTTTTCGAGATTTTCACCTGTCTGCATTCATTTTCCTTTATATCCTTTATCTCTTTTGTACAGAACATCTTTTCTGCTTTTGTTGCACATGTGCACAGAGACTAACCTCTAAAATGTATGTTTAAAAGAAAGAAAAGCAGGGAGCAGCAATTCAAAGTCAGTATGGTCTTGAAATACTGTACCAAGTGCTGTAAAAATGAACCAGCCACAAACTTAACATAGAGATCATTGCAAAATAAGCATGTTGATATCATGTTTCATGACATGAGTGGAAACACTCATGAATAAATGTCACAGAAGTGGACATTTAATTTACAGCATACTCATATTGTGCTAGCAATTGCTTATTTAATACCCCAAGCTGCAGGCCTTACTCAAACATTTATTCCTCAATCATGTGACTTAGACCCATTGATTTTAGTTGAGTGTTTGTAATATTTGCACAGTTGTCCATTATGTGGTCACTACACACACTATATGTTGTAAATTCTGAGGGGCCCTCTGTATGCTCTCTCTTCATAGTAAAATGGCACAGGAAAGTTCTGCAATAGTTACTACAGAACAGATCTGTGGTAGTTAGTATGTATCATACTATCTAGTCATAAGGAGAAAATGACTGTCGAACAATAGGGGCTGTTGGCTGCTGAGTGCTGTTGAAAATGTGCTTCTTCATTTAGATGCCTGAACAGGAGCTGAATTCTTTTGAAAACATGGTCATTTATTTAGGTGCCTCTATGGGAGCTGCTAAGCACTGACCTCTTGAAAACCAGGCTTTTTATGATTCCCACAGGGCGGCAAAAATCGTAGAGCCGGTCCTGGACTCCCATCACCAAACTATCTGAGCACTTCACAATCTTTTTATGTATGTATCCTCACAACAGGCCTGCTAGGAAAGGAAGGACAAATATCCTCATTTTACAGATGTGGAACTGAGACAGAGAGAGAGACTGAGTGAATGGCCTCTAGCAGGTGTGTAGCAAAGCAAGTCTCACATCTGCCAAGTCTCACACTAGCATCTTAGCCCTGGGTGATCTTTCCTCTCTGTGAGCTTTGGATCAATCCTGTATATATTATCACCGTGCAAATCCTCAGTAATAAAATAATAATTAGTATCAAATCTATACCATGCTAACAGGTCTACTGTCCCATACGTCTGCAGGCAAAGCTGTCATTAATGTTAATATCAAAAAGAGTTTGGATGAGGGAAAAATATACTCTTAAATATTGCAGATTGAGAGAGATGAAAGAGTATGCAGAATAACAATCTCAGTGAAAACTAGCCATTCCTGATCATACCGAGAGCTGATGACACTTATTCAAGTACAAAGCTGTAATAAATCCTCAGATTATGTTAAGCATCCACATGGCTGCTAAAGAGAGGGAGAGAACATTTTGGCCTGAATTCAGGGAATGGCATTTAATCTGGCAAAGTGTTTTTCTTTTTAATGAAAACGCTAAAGAATGTGATCCCAATATCACAGAGTAAGCTCTGGGTTTTAAAAGTCTCACTTGCGTCACACAGAAACTCTCCTTGCTTTTCTTCTTGTTCCTTTAGCACATCTCTGCCCCTCCATACACCCTACTCCCCCAGAAGTAACATTCTGGTCCTGTTCTACTTCCATTAGATTCTGGGCCATGTGATTCCTCCGAGCAGGATCTGAGAGCATAGATACCAGAAAGGATCATTATGATCATCTGGTCTAATTTCCTATGTACCACAGGCCATAGAACTTCGCCAAAATAAGTCCTAGAGCAGATCTTTTAGAGAAACATCCAATCTTGATTTAAAAATTGTCAGTGAGGAAGAATCCCGACCCTTGATAAATTGTTCAAGAAGCTAATTATTCTCACTTTAAAATGTACACTTTATTTCCAGTCTGTTTGTCTAGCTTCAGCTTCCAGCCATTGGATCGTGTTATACTTTTTATACTAATGCTTATTATTAAATATTTGTTCCCCACATGGATACATAATCAAGTCACCCCTTAATCTTTTCTTTCTTAAGCTAAATAGATTGAGCTCTTTGAGTTTACTCCTAATACATTTAAAAACTCCTTGTTATCCTCAATTCTGATGACCATAGATTTCTCCTTGTGTCCCTTGGCTTCCCCTAGCAATGTTATGCAATTCCTGATTTCTGATTTATATTCATTACTATCACCTTCCCCTTTCTTTTGTTTGTTATATATCGTTTTTTGTTTTTTCCACAACTGCCTTTGCTTCCCTGCTAAATCAACTTGTGTTTTTCAACCAGTATGGCCTTCTCTCCTGATTGTGTCAGAAATCAGTGGTTCAGGAGCCAGATTAACAATCAGCATTACCCAAAAGAGCCACAGTAGTTTGCTGCACATCGATTTCTTTCTTTCTTTTAATATGAATTTTTATTGGAAAAATTTTATAGACATTTTAAAAGAACAAAAGACAAATATAAAACCAAAGAATTTCAATGAGCATAGCTCTATTCATAGCTTGCCCCATCGTCTTTAATTATAGTACCCAATCATCCTCACTTCCTATTGAAGGCTACAGCGCATAATAACTAAACTAAACAAATATCTAGGGCTGGCCCTGAACTGGAGTAAAATAGCATAGCTGTATTCATTTGGCTGGCTTTCAGTCTTCATTTATATTATTCTTCCGTTCATATTTTAATCTATACACTGTCTTTGCTGGGTTTTTTATTACTGTAAATTTAAGAATAAATGGTTACTTTATCATTCAAAATAGCAGTGCATTCTGCTGTTATTGTGCAAATGATATTAGTATTTTTAGCATAGCTGTTACATTGAACAGGCTAAAATAAACAGCTATGTTATCTTGAGGGCTGCTATTGGTTTTATTTGCATCTGCAACAGCTATAACAATATTAGAAAGGATAGAAGGACAGTATGGAGAAAGTAACCATGGCAAAAAAATGAAGACTGGCCATTGCCTGCGGGAGGTCCACTGGAACCGCGGGACCAGTGGGCCCTCTGCAGGCACGCCTGTGGGAGGTCCACCGGAGCCACCTGCCACCCTCCTGGCGGCCAGCATGGCACCTCCCGTGGCATGCCACCCCAAGCACGCACTTGGCGTGCTGGGGCCTGGAGCCGCCCCTGTGATCAATGCAGTGATGTTGTTTATTATTTGAATGCTGACAATGTGCCTACGTACTATACAGATAATGATACTGACAAGTTCCTGCCATGAGGAGTTCACAATATAAGGGTCTATACCACAAAATCTTACTACTAATTGTAGCGTTTAGTATGGTGAGTAGGCCAAGAAACTTCTCACGTAAAATCTACAAAAGCGATTTAAAAAAAAAATCCAGGTGCTATTTAAAAGTGATGGTGAAGTCCCAAACTAAAACCCTACAAAAAAGTTGTGCAAGAAAAATATCTCAAAACCAAAATAAATATAACAAGAAAATAATGAAAGAAAACCTGGTGCCAGGTCCTCCGCTCAATGGAGCATCACTGTTTTATACCAACAGGAGATCTGGCACATGGAGTAGTGAAACAAAAATAAATAGAAGCAATAAAAAATATTGTACAGCAAAACTAAGGAATCATTTTAACTAACTACTGAAAATGTCATTGGGACTTCTAATGGTAGTAACCTAATAAGTTTTTGGATGATCAGGCCCTAAAATTGGTGATCTGCGAAAATTCTTTTGAACCTTTCTCTGATAAGTGATAAGTGAAAATTGGTGCCTCAATCCAAAGGATTGTAGTACCTTCCACTACATTAATGAACTTCATTCATAGAAGTAGTTTCATAGACTTCAGTGGCAGTATTCATATAAAGTTACACACTTGCCTAAACGTCTTAGAGTGGTTCATATTTTAAGAACTAAAGAAATATGGTCAGAAATCGTAATAGTAGTGTGCAGTAAGACAGCACATATGTAATTGTAGACATTGCATTAGGTTTCTCAATGTTCTAAGTACCAGTATGCTACAGAAACTAAGGCCTAGTCTATACTAAGAAGTTAGGTCAACGCAAGCCACTGTGTGTCAACCTAGTTGTGCACGTGTCTACATTTAAATTTATTTCCTCCCAATGTCAGCATCCTATTATGATGACGCAGTAATGACACCTCTCCAATCAGTGTTGAGAAATGGGCAATGTACCGAGGCCAGTGCAACGCGGGTGTAGACACTGCATTACCTATGTTGACTAGGGTTGCCAGATGTCCTGTGGTGTTGACCAGAATGCCTGGTCAAAAAGGGACTCTGGCAGCTCTGGTCAGCAGCTCTGACTGGGCCACTAAAAGTCCAGCTGGTGGCGCAGAAGAGCTCAAGCACCTGCCTGACCTGGCTCTGCGCAGCTTCCGGAAGCAGCAACATGTCCCTGGGGCCCGTAGGCACAGGGGGCCACCAGGGAGGCTCCATATGCTGCCACCACCCTGAGCACCGACTCCGCAGTTCCCTTTGACCTGCAGGTGAGGGCAGTGCGTGGAGTCACTTGCTGCCTCTGCGCCTAGGAGCCAGAGAGGGGACATGTTGCTGTTTCTGGGAGTTGTTTGAGGTAAGTGCCACTCAGAGCCTGCACGCCCCCTCCCATGCCCAACCCCCTGCCCCAGGCTGAAACCCTCTTCCACACCCAAACTCCCTCCCAGAGCCCACACCCTGGCCCTAATTGTCCATCTTGCTGAGCACACCTAGCAACTCCCCATTGCTTTGTGCAACTGCCCAGATCCCTATGCCAGCTCCAGACATGTTCCAGCCTGGAATAGACAGGGTATATTGGATCTCATGGACCTGTGGGGAGAAGAGCCTGTGCAGACGTAACTGTAGACCAGCCATAGATATGGACACCTACAAGCAGATTGAACAGCGAGTGCAAGTGAAGGAGTGAAGGAGTACTACAGGAACCAGCAGCGATGCTGCGTGAAAGCGATGAAACTGCAGTAGGCATATCTGAAGGCCAGAGAGATCAATCCAGTGCCAAGCTGCTGACTTGCCACTTTTACAAAGATCTGCATGCCAAGGAGCCCGAGTCAAAGGTTCTTGGCATGGACAGTGAGGAGGAAGAGAAGGAGAAGGAAAATGGAAAACATGTGGCCAGGGCATACAGCTATGCTGTGAGCCAGGATCTATTTGAGATTCCACCGCAGTCCATCCATCCTGGAAAATAAGCACAGACGAGCCCAGTGCAGGGGAAGGAGACTTGAGTAATCATGTAAATATAGTTCCCATTACAATGATGTGCTAATGGCATCTCCAACTTAACAAGACAAAGCTATTGACTTTTCATTCATTTACTCATACTAGAAGAGGTACCAGTACAACAGAGAGAGGTAGAGTTGTTATCTGCTTTTCATTCCCCTGTAGAGTTAGGCCATGAGGAACACTTTGTTTATGTACATAAGGATGCCCCTTGAATCCTCCTGAGAGATCTTGATGCAACTTCCCTAGAGGTACACTGCAGTCCTCTCCCAAAGATTTCTAGGAATGACAGCCTTATTTCTTCCTCTGCAGTGGGACACTTTCCAAAGCCAGTTGGCGATAACTTCGGCAGGCAACATTGCAGTAAACAGACAAGTGGCATAGAGGTCTGAGCAGCCTCAGAACACCAGCAGCAGCTGTGCTTTTTGTACCTTTGTCACCCTCAAAAGGGAGATAACAGCTAAACTCACCACCTCTTGTGGGAAATGGTGCCAGTATTCAATACCATTTCTTTGTACTTATAGTTTCATGCAACTGAATAATTCCCTCACCCCTGGCGGGCCATACTCACCATGGCTGGTGCTGTGACTGGTGCTGTGCCTATGCATGCCAAAGCAGAATTGTCAGTAAGCATGTCTTGTGTAAAACTTCAGGGGACCAAGGAAAGGGAGATTTGAATCTTAACATTCTCTGTCCATTGAGACTATATTGACAATGGTACATCTTTGTGTTTTATCTGTTGCTGATGCTGTTATGGCCTTGAGGGGTTTCCCCTCCACACCTGTGGAATGCCTGAGCCAGATAAGCAAGAGAAAGAAAAGGACTTGGGATGACATATTCAGCAAGATCCTTCAAGGAAGTGCTTCATCAGACCATGAGCGGAGGGCCTGGAGGTGAATATTGCAGATTATACGAAGAATGGCCCAGGAGTCCCAGCAGGAAAAGGAGAGGGAGATGCACCAGGACATAATGGGACTTCTCCAGCAGCAAACACAGATGCACAGACTGTTGTGGACCTACAGGTTCAACAATCATGGGCTAGCTTCCCTTCGCAGTCCATGGAGAACTCCATTATAGCACCTTCCTAGCACCCTTCTCAACATTCCATGAAGCATCAGTGGCTGCATCATACCCCATCCACTCCACACAGGGGGACATTAAGGACAACCAGAGCTTCACATGCACTGACCTGTGAGAACCATGGTTGTTATATGTGTAGCTGAAATCAACATGAATGTTCTTTCCCCTTCTTAAGCTCCATACATTTATTATATTTGTAATGTATTTGCTATTTAACTTGCACATAATTATTTTGGAGTGTTTTGGTTATAGATAATATAGTATATCAGGGTTAGAAGGAACCTTAGGAGATCCTCTAGTCCAACCCTCTTCTTGAAGCAGGACCAATCCCCAGACAGATTTTTTTACCCCAGTTCCCTAAATGGCCCCTCAAGGATTGAACTCACAACCCTGAGTTTAGCAGGCCAATGCTCAAACCACTGAGCTAGATTATTCAATAACATTTTATTGTCTGGAAAATAATTCATCTTTATTAGTTCCCAATATATCCTTCAGAATGCCTAGCAGTACTGAAAGCACCCAGTCACTTCTTGCTGTACAGTGTGATGCATTTCATAGGATCAGTTACAAACACAGTATAATAATCATAAATGTACACCAAGCACCACAAAATTAATAGATGCATTGATAGGGTTATATTCATAAATGTACACCAAGCATGACAAAATTCCTAATAGGCCCCGAAATAGGAGAACCAGGCAGAGCACAGTACACCACAGTGCTTTACTGTGACTCACTGTCCAAGTGCCCTTTCAAAGCCTTCTTGAACTGTACAGCTCTGTGTTGAGCTCTTCTAATAGCCTTTGGTAGTGGCTGTTCAAACTCAGCAGACTGCTGCTCCACCTCTGCACTCAACCCCCACAGCAACTCCCCTCCTCTTGCTTCACAAATATTATGCAGGACACAACAGGTGGCTATAGCCATTGGGATATTTTTTTCCACACAGGTCCAATCTAGTGAGTAGACAACGTCTGCATCCCTTCAGTCTACCCAACAGCACATTCAACTGCTTTTATGCAGCTGCTGAATTTGTAATTGAATTTTTTTCTTGATGGTGTTGAGGTGACTAGTGTATGGCTTCATAAGCCAAGGGAGCAAGGGGTAGGCTCAGTCCCCCAGGATCACTGTTGGCATTTCCACATCATCAGTGGTAATCTGCTGGTCAGGAAAGAAGGTCCCTGCTTGTAGCTTTCTGAACAGTCCTGTGTTCTTAAAGATATGCGTGTTATGCACCTTTCCTGACCAGCCAATGCTGATGGTGAAGCATCCGCACTGATCCACAAACGCTTGCATAACCAAAGAAAAGTAGCCTTTTGTGTTAATGTACTCTGTGGCAAAGTATTCTTGTGCCAAACTGTGTTATGAGCGCCATCTATTGCCCCACCACATTTCAGAAATCCCATAGCTGCAAATCCCTTTACTATGTACTGCACATCGCTAAGAGTCTCAGTCCCGCATACCAGGAGACAATTAATGGCCCTGCACATTTGCATGAAAATGGCCCCCAAGTGGATTTTACAACTCCAAAATGGTATTCCACTGATCAGTAAGGAATCTGGTGTTGCAAGCTTCCACAGTGCAATTGCCACTTGTTTCTGTGCTATCAGTGCAGCTGTGATTCTGGTCTCTGGCACTGAATGGCTGGGGCAAACTTGGTATACAAATCCAAGAGTGTGGCCATGCACATTTGAAAGTTCTGCAGCCACTGCTTGTCATCCCAAGACTGCACTATGATGCAGTCCCATCAATCAGTGCTCATTTCTCAGGCCCGGATGTGAGGCTACACCATCTATGAATGCCACCAGCAAACTTGAATTGGTTCTTTCTATGTCCTGCAGCAGTCTGTCCTCCACAAAATCATCACACTTCTTGATGAATCAGTTCTTGTGGCTCTGCAAATACTGGAGGATCATGCATCCTATGCTTGCAATGCTCGTGACAGTAGTACAGAGCTGTGCAGGCTCTGTGCTTTTGTCAAAGATGGCGGACAGCGAGGAGAGCAGTGCAGGTTTGTGAAATTTTTAAAAAAGGCATGAAAATTATGGGAGATAGATGACATCATTGGATGGAGAACATTGCATGCTGGGAAGTTGACTCCTAGCTCCCAGTCACTGCTGCGTGATTTGTTCTGCCCCACTATGGATTGCCAAAACTTCCCAAAAGAGAGTGCACTGGATGGAACTGAGTTGCACATTGGGATGCTCACCCATAGTGCACTGCAGTGTGCACTGACACAACCACTCCTGGTGAGTATGCACAGTGATGACTCACAGAGCCAAGTATGCACGTGCACAAGCAGTATAGTAACTGAAGCAGCTTCATGCCAACGTAACATGCATTGGTAAAAGTTTGTAGTATAGACATGCCCTCAATGTCTTAAAATATGTTCAGAAACCAAAAGCACCAACTGTTTTGGGGTTTTTTTAATATCCATTCTCTTTTAAGAGTACAAAAGATAGATCATGCCAAACCAACCTGGTTTCCTTTTTTGAGAAGGTAACAGATTTTCTAGACAAAGGAAACGCAGTGGATCTAATTTACCTCGATTTCAGTAAGGCATTTGACACGATTCCACATGGAGAATTATTAGTTAAAGTGGAAAAGATGGGAATCAATATGAAAATTGAAAGGTGGATAAGGAACTGGTTAAAGGGGAGACTACAACGGGTCGTACTGAAAGGTGAATTGTCAGGCTGGAAGGAGGTTACTAGTGGAGTTCCTCAGAGATTGGTTTTGGGGCCAATCTTATTTAACATTTTTATTACTGACCTTGGCATAAAAAGCGGGAATGTGCTAATAAAGTTTGTGGATGACACAAAGCTGGGAGGTATTGCTAACACAGAGAAGGACCGGATATCATACAGGAAGATCTGGATGACCTTGTAAACTGGAGTAATAGTAATAGGATGAAATTTAATAGTGAAAAGTGCAAGGTCATGCATTTAGGGATTAATAACAAGAATTTTGGTTATTTTGGGACACATCAGTTGGAAGTAACAGAGGAGGAGAAGGACCTC
Organism: Chelonoidis abingdonii; assembly: GCF_003597395.2. NCBI lineage: Eukaryota > Metazoa > Chordata > Testudines > Testudinidae > Chelonoidis > Chelonoidis abingdonii. The sequence goes on from NC_133773.1 coordinate 122,634,838, forward strand.
GGAGTATTGGTTGATCACAGGATGACTATGAGCCGCCAATGTGATATGGCCATTAAAAAAGCTAATGCAGTTTTAGGATGCATCAGGCGAGGTATTTCCAGCAAAGATAAGGAGGTTAGTACCGTTTATATAAGGCACTGGTGAGACCTCATCTGGAATACTGTGTGCAGTTCTGGGTCTCCCATGTTTAAGAAGGATGAATTCAAACTGGAACAGGTTCAGAGAAGGGCTACTAGGATGATCCGAGGAATGGAAAACCTGTCTTATGAAAGGAGACTCAAAGAGCTTGGCTTGTTTAGCCTAACCAAAAGAAGGTTGAGGGGGATATGATTGCTCTTTATAAAATATATCAGAGGATAAATATCAGGGAGGGAGAGGAATTATTTAAGCTTAGTACCAATGTGGACACAAGAACAAATGGATATAAACTGGACACTAGGAAGTTTAGACTTGAAATTAGACGAAGGTTTCTAACCATTAGAGGAGTGAAGTTCTGGAACAGCCTTCCAAGGGGAGTAGTGGGGGCAAAAGACATATCTGGCTTTAAGACTAAGCTTGATAAGTTTATGGAGGGGATGGTATGATGGGATAGCCTAATTTTGGCAATTAATTTGGCAATTTGATCTTTGATTATCAGCAGGTAAGTATGCCAAGTGGTTAAGCTTAGAGGAATTTATGCTAGTACCTCATATTTGAACTCTAAAGTTCAGATTGAGGAATTATACTATGACACTTGCCCATATGCTCAGGGTTTAACTGATTGCCATATTTGGGGTTGGGAAGGAATTTTCCTCCAGGGCAGATTGGCAGAGGTCCTGGAGGTTTTTTGCCTTCCTCTGCAGCGTGGGGCACGGGTCACTTGCTGGAGGATTCTCTGCAGCTTGAGGTCTTCAAACCGCAATTTAAGGACTTCAATAACTCAGACATAGGTTAGGGGTTTGTTAAAGAAGTGGATGGGTGAGATTGTATGGCCTGCATTGTGCAGGAGGTCAGACTAGATGATCATAATGGTCCCTTCTGACCTTAAAGTCTATGAGTCTAAGAGTAGGTAAGTATCTGGAATATTCAGTTTCTAAGGAACCTCTAAACCAGGAATGATCTATGCTGAAGAAGTGTTTTCAGTCTGGTCATTAACCCTCTTAATTTTATGCTCCAGGTCAGAGGTGTTAAAGGTGTGTTTTTGGCCAATCAGAAAATTGATGGGAAAGTTACAACTCTAATAACCTACAACAAAGGCCGTGACTGGGACTATCTGACCCCTCCAATTTCTGATATGAATGGTAAACCAACCAACTGCAAACCTGTAAGTGATTCCTTTTAATATTTTATCCAATGTGCACAAGAACTATTTGTAGAATATGTTGAAATGTAAATAAATGAACAGTAGTTAAGTCATCTCAAGCACCTAGTACCAAGCTACATTCTCCTCTCATTTACACCAGATGTAGATGTATGTTTTAGTGTCTCTACATTAAGCATGCCTTCACAAGTTATTGAGCCAAATTAATCTCTGGTTTGCTCCATCTGCAGCATTATATGTTCTTTTGTTAGGGCTTAATTTGACTTGTATGGGACAAGTGTGCTCTAATTTACCTACCATGCATCCTGATTCAAGGCAATCATTCATTTATTATTAATTATTTTACACCGCAAGGAACTTGTCTGGGAATAAGAGCAGTTCATCAATAGGATTAAAAATATGAATACCGTTTATTTCTGTTTTTGCATTGTATTGTTTTATCTTAAAACACAATTACCCTATTATGAGGAGTGGGAGTTACACAGTTGCCTGGAAATGTAAGTCAAATGGCTAGTCATGTCAAAACCCCTTTTCTTTTTGTGAATGGACGTTATTACAGTTTGTTTACATGTCTCATTTACCCACAACATTTTAGTTTTTTTGTTGAGACAGCCCTGACAAGCAGATCCCCTGTGTCTTTCTCACAGGCTCTCTGCTCCACTGGACTCTTAGATCCCTGCATTTTTGGGCAGAATATATGTCCGTAGTCAGGGGGACAGACTAATCTTTATCCCTGTCTGCATAGTAGGAATAAAAGACTGAGATTGGGGGAGATGTTGACTCCCTTCAGAAGACTGGGCTACAGCAATACATGGTTCATGCTCATAGCTGAAGTTGCATAGTTTAGGTCAATCTTCCCCCCACGCACCCCTCCCGCAGTGTAGACCAGGCCTTAGGGTGTGATCTTGTTCTCAGTGAAGTCAATAGCCATGCTCCATTCACTTTAGTGGGAGGAATATTGAGCTCCACTGTGGAAAGAGCAGAAAGCAGTAAGTTAATTAAACAGAGATGCAATCAAACTCACTCCAAAAAAGTCATTTAAAAATATTTTTCATATAATGATTTTTTTTCCTGACAGAAGATGTTTCAGTAGAAATAGTTGTTTTTAATCTAATTCTCTTTTAGCTTATAACTGCATAAAGGCAGCCCAGGGATGATGATAACCAACAACAACAAATAAATCTTTGGTATTTTTTATTGCTTCTTCCAAAGATCCAAGCAGTTACTCTGTCACAAAGTTATTTTGTGCTATAATTTCACACTGTCTCTTTCTGAATTGCAGACCTTGTTTTAAGGCCACGGAAATATACAGAGCCAGGGTAATTGGTTCCCGCTAGATACATCAGACTAATATTTTATTCTGGACCCTGCTTTGTGAAATTCAGTCACTTCCCCCTTTTTGTAAGGCAGTTGTCACTGCATGCTACTTTCTGATTGTGCATTAATTACCAAAGTAGCAGAACTGCTGTTAACAGCTTGTAAAATACTGTTCTTCCTCTTATTCCTAAAGCCTGATTGCCATCTTCATCTCCATCTCCGCTGGGCAGACAATCCATATGTGTCAGGAACAGTCCATACCAAGGACACTGCACCAGGGCTCATAATGGGGGCAGGTAAATGCATGAAAGTGCTTTTTTCCCCAAAAATGTTGTTTCTTGAGGATCATGTTTAGTCTCATGAAGAATAATATATTGACTGTATTATAATATTGCCCTAGTGTGCTTGTGACTGAATATCACTGATTTTAGAGAATTTGACTTGTCAAATGTGATTGGTCAAATTGTTGAATAGGAAGTTATCAACCTTTCTGCTGGGTAGCCTGCAGGAATTGGAAGGAATTATTTATCCCAAGATGCCACAAGTGAACAGGTGCATTGTGTGTATCTAGCTATCAGTCATTTATGGTCCCCACTACCATTGTGTCTGAGTCCCTCACAATCTTTAATTTATTTATTCTAACAGCCCTGTGAAGCAGGAAAGTGCTATTATCTCTATTTTCCATGTGAGGCACAGAGAGTCTAAGGGTGTCTTCACTAGCCGCCGGATTGGCAGGTAGCGATCGATCCAGCAGGGATCGATTTATCACGTCTAGTCTAGACACGATAAGTCAACTCCTGAGTGCTCTCCCGTCAACTCCTGTACTCCAGCGCCACGAGAGGTGCAAGCAGAGTTGATGGGGGAGAGGCAGCACTGCGGCGAAGATGCCACAGTAAGTCAATCTAAGAATGTTGACTTCAGCTACATTATTCATGTAGCTGAAGTTGCAAGGCTTAGATCGATCCCTCCCCCAGTGTAGACCAGGGCTAAGTATCTTGCCCAAGGTCACATAGGAAGTCTATGGGTGGAGCAGGGAATTGACTCTATGTCTTCCAAGCCTTTGGCAATTGTCCCAACCACTGGACTAGCCTCCTCTCTTCATATTTATATGGTGAAATGTTTCATCTTGTTCTGCAGGATTGTGTTCTGGCCACTGAAACCATTGTTCTAATCTAGTATGGCAAATCTTTTTTTTTCCTTTACACTTAATGCACATATAATTATCTTAGCGGTTTTATTAACTTCGTTATCCATGACAAGGCAGGTATGAGAGATAAGGTAAAAGTGCCTATTGCAGCAGTGTGTAGGAGTCAGGTTTGGGTTCTCTTTCATGCCACGTGTACTGTATTGCATCAGAGCAGTGGTCCCCAAACCTTTTACTTCGTGACCCACCTTACCCCTGTCTGCACTCTTCCCATGGAGCCAGAAGTGGGGCCGCCACTGGCTGAGGCTGGGGCCACTGCTTGGGGTAAGAGCCTGCAGCTATGGCCAAGGGCAGGGCCCCAGGCACTGGGCGGGCAGCCGGGACCCTGAGCATGGGGCGAGCAACCGGGGCCAGGGCCAAGAGCAGAGCTGGGTGGCACTTCCTCTCCGGTCCCTGGGGTGGGTGGGTCCGGTCCCCAGCTGTGCCCCCTGAATGTTACTCCACAGCCCCCCCACAGATTGAAGTCCTCTGCATTAGAGAGAAGTGACTAACTACATGTAACATATAAAATCCCCATAGATATGCTGACCAATCAATATGAAAAATGTCCATATAAATCTGCTTTGCTTTTTTACCTTTGTCAGTCAACAGTTCAGTTCCTCTGAATGTCATGTTTCTTCTTCTTCAAGTTACTGAGACATCAGGTTTGAGCTATAATATCAGCTTATCAGCTTATTTAGGTTTTATTTTCTTATTTTTGTGTCTCATGTTAAATTTAAATTAAACACACTCGCACACACACAGAGCTACTCTGTTTGGAAAAAATATATTTTCTCATTGTTATTGGGTGTTCTGTCTCAGTTTACATCAGTGGAAGGTTTGATGCCATTAGTTACTTTGATAAACTCTGGCAGTTGCCATACACCTTCGAAAACCAAAATGTAATTGCTAATTATTGTTTAAATTGTCCTGTGGCTACTGAGGTGAAAACCGTGGTGAAATCCTACCCCACTGAAGTCAATTGGAGTTTTGCCATTGACTTTTGAAGCCAGTGTCTTTAAACTGCACTTTTCTATAAAATATCCAAATTAAGTTTTTTAAGTTACCATTGCCATTGACTTTTGAACCCAGTGTCTTTAAACTGCACTTTTCTATAAAATATCCAAATTAAGTTTTTTAAGTTACAGGTGTCTATCTTGGTATTTTTTAAAAAAACAACAACTTCCTTTGTGGGTAGACACTATAGAAAAGTATCATAAATCTGTTCTATGTATTCTGTTCTTTTCTATGTATACTCTTTTGTATGTATGCATCACCAAAGTATCTGAGCGCCTTCCAGGAGTGCATGAAGCAAAGTGAAAAACATTGGTTACTTGTGGTTTATTCTTTCTCTCAGCCTCTCCCTCTGTGTGTGCACTGTCCTGTTTGGATTTGGTAGGGTTGTTTTTGTTTATTTTTTAAAATGTGGTTTTATATCAGAAAAGGCTAAAGAAGTGTGCCTTGCCCTTGGAGTAGAAGGTAGTGAGGCTCGTCTGAAAGCAGCCCCTGAGAAAGCTCTATCTCCTGCCGGGATGAGCTGTATCCTTGTGTTAAAAAGTTCCATTGTGCCTGAGGAGTAGAATTGTCAATCACAGTCTTCATCGAGGTGTTTTAGGCAATCTTTTAGTTCTCCTGGGCCCAGGCCTGTGAGAGCTTTGAAAATATGGACTAAGACTGAACTAGATTTAACTGAGTTTAGTTCAAATGCAAATGCTTTCCAAACTATGGGGCTATTCCTAATAACCCTTACCCATGGGAATAGTCCTTACTCCAAGGAGTAGTCCACTGAAGTCTGTGGCTATTCTTGTGCATAAGGACTTTTCCATGATTAGCAGTTTGGAAAAGTTGGCTCTAAATACATGCAGGAGTCAATCCACATCTGAAATACAGCTGTCTTTGGCAGCACAAGGGAGCAACCAGGTACACAGCTGGCAGACATCTCTCTACCAAACAGCATGGGGTGGGAGAGGAGGAAAGTTTGGCCAAGAACACTGGGGCAGACCTATATGCTGATAGAATGTGTCGTGGAATCACTGATGTCCAAGTCAAGCGGGGAGAAAATCTTGTTTTTGAGGCCTCTTCTGAAAGCCCCTCTACACAGCAAACTACTTGCGCCAGGGAAGAGGAAAGCCCGAGTCAATTAACATGTATTACCTTGGTGTCGAGTCTTTGAAACCTGGTGCATGTAAGCGATGAAATGAAAGCTGTTCAGTCTTATCTGGCAGACTTGGTACAATAAACACACACTTCTCACCAGACATACTTTACACCCAGAGACAGCCTGTATTTCCTTTGGGGCCTGGTCAGAGAATTGATAAATATATGCAAATCAGTAAAGGGTGTTTCAGCATGTATGAGAATCAGTGTCTTTGGGCCACATCATGCTCTGAATGAAATAAATGGGAATTTTACCATTATATTCAATGAGAGAAGGAGTAGAATGGTGGTGTGAAAATCACAGGGCTCAGGGTATTGAACTGTACATTTATTTTTATTTCAAATAATTATAATTAGAGAACAGCATTAATACCTAGAATACTTGGGACAGAGACAATAATAGGATGTTAACATTGCATCATTTTAAGCCCTAGTATTTGTAATTTACGGAATGAAAATTCTACTTTATTAAAATGTCATAAATAGTTCTGAGAATTAATATTGTTAATATTTAAATGTATGTAAATTGTGCAGACAAAATATTAAATGTAATAGCTGCACATTAAAACATTATTTTTAAAACATCTTCTCCCTTTAAGGAATATAATAGGATTTCACATTTACACTTGATTTTACTGTATTTTAATCTTGGCAGAAGCTTCTATTGTATAAGCCATTCAACGTGGGCCAATTGATGTGTAAATTTTTATGTTCAGCCTTAAACCTGTAAAGAATTCTTGTGTGAAAAATGCTAAGAGAAGTGTATATTTTCAGATTCCAGTTTACTGACTTTCTGTTCTTAGCCTCTTTTTTCCAGATAATAAATCAAGCAAATAGTACATATTGAACAAATTGCAGAGGTTAATTAATATATATATATATATTCAGCTGCTGTACAGAACAGTTAACTTGCTCTTTGTCATCTCTGGCCCAGATGTGCTGTGTATGTTATATTAAAGTTCATGTCTTCATGCATGGAGATTGCATGTTATGACACCATTGCAATAAACGAAAAAAGAACGGACAGATGTTTGACTTCTACTGACAATACAGATTCCTCTCAACTACACATTGTCAGATTCCCCCACCCCTCCATTATAAAACAATAACTTCAAATTGCCAAACAAACACCACTTGGCTGGGGCAAGGCCGTTTGACCAAAAAATAGTTTTGCCTTCTTGCTCTATGATGTGACTATTAGCTTTGAAATAAAAAAAACTATTGGCTGGCTAACGGTTGCTTGAAACAAATCACATGACTACATGAGCTAACAATGTGTTAGACATTACAGAAACATCTGGAAGAGGATATGCATGATATTATACTAAATTTGGGGGGGGAACACCCCATATTTGAAGAATTTAAATCTATTCCATTCTGGGTTGCATTTGGGTACCCATTTATTTGCATCGAAGCAAGTCTTCTATAACGTAGAAAAGAAAAAGATTTTAAAAATAATTAATTAATTAAATGATTACATAACACACATTAATGAATGTAATATGTATTACTGAAAAAAGTTAAAATGGCATGAAAATAAAATAAACATAAAGGTCACACACTGGCTTAGGCTATAGAAGGGGTATCAGCAATGCTCTGAGTAAAGCTAAGTTTTAAATTGTGTAACAACAGAAACTAAAGTTGAGGGAATTCACTTGCAGTAATTCAAGATAGTGAGCAGGCCTATTGGTAGAGAAAATTCACATGATCTTATAAGTTAAGCCTGAAGTGCTTCAATAGAGGGAGTCTGTAGAAAAATCTTTTAAAAGAGTATGGTGAACCTATACCCCTGAGGTTCCAGCTATTAGAGGACATTTTTGGTTTAGGGGTTAAAAAGTGACCTCCTGTGGGCTACAATAGTCTCATTTACAGCTCTGAATGGTATACAGTACAGCTGGTTACTTTTTCAGCCCATGGTGGAATAACTTTTTCAATATAAATTTGAACTGTCGTCAGAGTATAGTAGTAGTAATTAGTTATTTATTATTTGTTTGAATGGAGACAGTGCACATAAACCTGATCCAGACCCCACTGAAGTACATGAAAAGACTTGCTTTTGCTGTGCTCCTATGGAATTACTTCAGATTTATTCCGATGTAGCCAGAGGCAGAACTTGGTCTGAATCACCAGGCAAACAGTGGAGATGGGCAGTAGAGCTGCAGTTTGTGTGTGCATACATTGCATTCAATGAACCCTAGAATATGGATGGGTGGGACTAGAGCGGGGGGAGGGAATTTTGGACAAATAGTTTATTTGCTGAAAATGTAGTTTCAGTCAACCCAAAACTATTTGTGACAAGAATTAGCCAAATTAGTTGCCACCACTGCCTCCCACCTTATAACATTTCCCCCAATGGTAAGAGTTTGCACCAGGGCTGTGAAAGACCAAGTTTTAATTCTTGCTGAGGAGCATGGATTTGATCTCAGGTCTCTCCTTTCCCAGTGAGTGCCCTAATCACCAGGCAATTCTGGGCTTGGGTTTTCCTGTTGATGCTGTTCCACTTTGTATAAAATACTTGAATAATGGGTCTCCCGTGTCCCCGGTGAGTGCACTAACCAATGAACTAAAAGTTATAAGACAATTAGCATTATATCCTTTGTTTATTTTGTAAATCTAGCCCTTAAAAATGCCCAGAAATAAATATATTTTTGTTTGACCCGAAACAGACTTTTTGATCTGCCAAAAATTTTCAGCAATTTTTGGGTTCTGGTCAAAATGAATTTTTTTTCTTTGTTTTTCTTCTAAGAATGGGCACCAAACTGAAACATGAGTTATTCTCCAGGTCTACTTATTACTTCATGTAAGGATAGGTGTTCCAAGACACTATAAAGGGCAGCGTGAAAGAAAGCATGGAGATATGAACGGGAGACAGACTGGTGAGGCTGAGATGCTGGCAGAATGAAATGAATGGGGGCCTATGAGAGAAGAAGCAAAATCAGAAGCTATGATAGGAAACAGTACCTTGAACTAGAGCAGGGGTTCTCAACCTTTTTCTTTCTGAGGCCTCCTCCCCCCAGCATGCTATAAAAACTTCACATCCCACCCAGAGCTGGCTCCAGCTTTTTTGCCGCCCAAGGAGTGAAAAAAAAATTAAAAATAAAAAAAACCCAGACGTACTTACTCAATACCAGACGGACTGCCACCCCTTTCTATTGGCCACCTCAGGCACCTGCTTCCTTCACTGTTACCTGGAGCAGGCCCTGGTCCCACCAGTACCACAACTGTTTTTCTGCGTATAAAAGCCAGGGGTGGGATTAGTGGGTAGCAAGCAGGGCAATTGCCCATGGCCCCATGCCACAGGGCCTCACACGAAACTAAGTTGCTCAGGCTTTGGCTTCAGCCCCAGGTGGCAGGGCTTGGCACCCCGCGCTTCAGCCCCACATGGTGGAGCTGTGACTTTCTGCCCTGTGTCCCAGCAAGTCTAACACTGGCCTTGCTTGGTGGCTCCCTTGAAACCTGCTCATGCCCCCACCCCCGGGGCCCTGGATCCTTGGTTGAGAAATGCTGAGATAGAGCAGATTTGTGAAGAGTCTTTCAAGATCAGGGCAAAGTCTGGACATGGTGAAGAAAGCCAAGAGAGAGGTGACTGACCAGTGAGGGAAGATCACAAACTTCACAGCAGCTACATGGAGCTTCAAAATTTGCTTGGGATTTTTTTTTAACAGAATTTTTCAGATTGTAGCTCTTCAATATTTTTTCGGTTGTATTGCTTTATAAAGTCTTTCACTTCAATCTTCTCTCTTATGTGTTGGCTTCTCCTCTGGGAGTTGTTCACAGTTTGGCTATTTCTCACTTTCTGTGTCACTTGATTGCATTGGCTGGTATTATGCACATTTTTTGTTGCTTTCTCTTGATTGCTACATTTATTATGCATATGGTTCATTAACGGTTGCACTCAGTTGGAGGTTGGAAGTGTTCGAGACACTTTGACTGCTTGTGAAATCCTTATTGTGTTCCTGTGTCTGATTTTTCACTCGATCTTTGTCTCTTTATTTTCAGAGTTTCTTTAACTTGAGGGGTTTGTTCAGTTAGTTCTACCTGATTATCCATTGTTGTAAATTGGTTTATATTTTATAGTGTTGTTAGACATGCTTCTGGCACTGTGTAGCTGGCTGGTCTTGTCTAGCAGTGTTTTTTTATGCAGTTGGAGACTTGACTTTAAAAACATATATGAAGGGAATGTAGTTGCCATGAAAAATGCTGCCTTGACAGCAATGGAAATTTAAGTCGCTTATAAATCCACAGAATAGGTGCAGTACACCCAGCAGCAATCATGTTTCCCTGTATGCACCGCCTACATGTCTCTTAACTCTGACCTGGAGAAGACCTAGGGTTTGTCTATGCTGCCCTGCAGTTCGGACTATGGGAGTCTGAATAGCTGTGGGCACCAAAGTACTGTAACTCCTGCATGTAGATGCTGCAGGTGCTGGCTAAAAGGTTCCTAGTTCACATTCCTTGTCTTAGTCCAAAGCTGAAAAGGTTCATTCCTTTTCCCAGAGCAACACAGCCTCTCCGCCAAGCCTGTAAGCAAGAGCACCATTGGTGGCCATATTTTTGACAAAAGCACATTTCTGTACAACAGAAACCAAACCTACCAACTCATTTCACTCATAGAATCACAGAACTGGAAGGGACCTCAAGAGGTATTCTAGTCCAGTCCCCTGCACTCAAGGCAGGACCAAGTATCATCTAGACCATCCCTGACAGGTGTTTGTCCAACCTGCTCTTAAAAATCCCCAATGATGGAGATTCCACAACCTCCTAAGCAATTTATTCCAGTGCTTAACCACCCTGACAGTTAGGAAGTTTTTCCTAATGTCCAACCTAAACCGCCCTTGCTGCAATTTAAGCCCATTGCTTCTTGTCCTATCCTCAGAGGTTAAGAAGAACAATTTTCTCCCTCCTCTTTGTAACAACCTTTTAAGTAGTTGAAAACTGTTATCATCTCCCCTCTGTTTTCTCTTCTCCAGACTAAACAAACCCAAGTTTTTCAATCTTCCCTCATAGGTAATGTTTTCTAGACCTTTAATCATTTTTGTTGCTCTTCTCTGGACTTTCTCCAGTTTGTCCACATCTTTCCTGAAATTTGGCACCCAGAGCTGCACACATTACTCCAGTCGAGGCCTAATCAGCGCAGAATAGAGCGGAAGAATTACTTCTTGTGTCTTGCTTACAATACTCCTGCTAATACATCCCATAATCCCACCTCATTTTACTAAATAGCAAATGGATGGTAGTATCGTCCAGTCATCATCAAACCGATTACCTAGTATGAAAGACTTTCTATCCCAGTAACTGCTACGACTGCTCATTAGTTTACAGAAGATCTTCCTTTAGCCAAGGCACTTTGCAGTTTAAAAAAGTACAGTTATATTGGATTATGAAGAGAAGTACCAATAAGAGAGAGAAGATATAAGAATACTTAGTATTACCAGCATATAAATGATAGCAAAAAGCAAAACTAGCAATGAGTTAACTACTATAATCTGTGCAAAGGAAGACGAGGAGTGGACCAGGAACTGAACCCTGTGGTATGGAATGAAAATGGAAAGAGAGTTTGCCAACACATAACGGCCAGAAGAAATGCTAGGAAAGATAAGACTGGAACCATAAGAGTACAGAGATTTGTATTCAAAAGAACCAGGAGTCAGTAGTAATGAAAGCAGTACAAAGGGCAAGGAGAGTAAGAACGTGAGAAGGGAAGATAAACATGTTTAGCAGAGGAGAGGAAATTAGAAACAGACAGGAAAGCAGTCAGTGGAATAGTTAGAGAGATTCTGGCTATAAAGGAAATCAGATAGCATGGTGTGAAAGAGAGGTTCAAAGTTAGGAGTGAAGAAGCCTGGTCCATAACTCTGAAGAGAAAAAGAAGATCAGAGATGGTGGTTTAAACCCTGGAGCTGCCCATAGCTCCCTTTGAACTCACCTGTCTTTCAAATCATTCTCTTTGTTTGCAGTTGTTTTTTGTGTTCCATGCTCATTGTGTTTTCCCTCATTAGCACATTCATGTTTTGCTATTGTCTATTTTCTTTTCTTTGTTTTATATTGAGTGTAACAGACATTACATGATATCCTCTATGCAGTTACCCAGAAGGAAGGTGAGAAAGTTTGTACTTTAATTTGCTAGGAGTGTTGCATACATTTTGTTCGTTTTTGCAGGTGTCTTTTAAATTTGATGTTCCAGTATCTTTTTAAAAGACTCCCTGATTCCTGATTATGGGGTTGGTCCTGGCACATGCTGAGTCCTCTCACAAGGTGCTGAGTCTCATTGAGATGTGTAGGAGCTGAGGATACTCAAAGCAACTCCACTTTACTTCCTTTTCTCAGTTGACTTTTAGGATTGATAATGATAGTTTCTTCATAATTAGAGACTGGTTCACACCAAAACCTAGATATTAATAAACCTGAATTTATGGGAAAATTTGCATCAGAACTCAGTTCCCAATTTTGTAGCTCAGGCCAATCTCTTTCAAAAGGATGTTCGCAATGTTGTTGTAGCCATGTTAGTCCCAGGATTTTAGAGAGACAAAGTGGATGAAGTAATATCTTTTATTGGACCAACTTCTGTGGGTGAAAGAGAGAAGCTTTTGAGCTTCACAGAGCTCTTCAGAAGAAAATGCTTGTCTGTTTCACTCACAGAAGCTGGTCCAGTAAAAGATATTACCACATTGTCTCTCAGTAGGAGGAATATTTAAACAATATTTAATTGTGATAGTTTTCTGTGATGCTGGCATCTCAGTGTAAAAGAGAACAAAAGAATCCAGTGTTACTATAACCAAAAGACTTGAGCGCTGTAATTTTTTAAAGAACAACATTGTACCCAAAAACTAACAGTGTTTCCAAAAAGTTCTTAGGCCTTGTCTACACTACACAGTTTTGTCAACAAAAGTCAGCTTTTGTTGACAAAACACTGGAGGTATACATACACTGAACTGCTCCTCCTGCCAGCGTAACTCCCCTACTGTGCCAACATGGGTGGTGCGTGATTCCTCCATTCAGGGAAGCTGCGCACGCTCAGACCATGGCTCCTCCCGAGGCCTGCCCCTCTCAGCCTCCACCCCCCTGGTCCCCCTCAGCCCACTCCCGCCTTCCTCTCGTGCCTCGTCACCTCCTCTCTCTACCCTCCCTCCCCTTTGCTCACACTTGTTCACCCCCTCCACAGCTCCCCACCTGCCACTTACGCCTCATCACCCTCTTCCTGCCCCACCCACCACCACGCGTACCTCTTCACTTCCTCCCCTGAGCCTCCCTGCCCGCTAGCCAGCCAGCTGCTCACTGCTTGAGTGAGGTCCCCATGTGGGCAAGGGGGGACAGGAAGAGGCAGATCTCCAGGGGAGAGGACAAGTGGGGACTTGGGGCTGTTCAGGGAGGCATAGCCTGTCTGGCCTCTTATACCCGCCGCCTGTGTAAGCCAACATCATAAAACCACCTCAGTGAGAGCCACAGGACATATTCTACTCTCACTAAATAATTGTCTGACCCCCATTATTAATTCCTACAATGGTGAAAATTTAAATCACTAAACAGCACTTTAAAAAACACTTTAAAATATATGTTATTATTCTTCAAAATTAAAAATAAAAATTGAATTCTTCCAATCCTACCTAAGAGTCAAGAAGCAATTTTCCCCTCAAAGAATTGCATGGCTTGTTCGTTGTACTCGACTTTGGGTTGTTTCAGAGTGAAGTGGGGTTGAAGGTAGTATTGGTGATCATCTGAAGCATCAGGTACAGCCACTGCTAGTTGCCAATACTAGGCTAGCTCCAATAAACTCTCTGATACAGAGCATTTTCTGATCCCATTTTAGCTATAATTAAGTTTAAATAATGTAAAGTTAAACTATTAAAGAGCCAAGTACTCATAATCTTGATGGTATAAATGGAACATATAAATTTGGACAGTGTTTTCTGTCAGTCTGTCTCAAGTCTCTTTCATCTTGGATAAACTGTAAGTATGTGTTTTCATAGCTAACACATTTGTTTATATACTATGTTAGTAAAATTTGACAAAGTGGGTATTCACCCACGAAAGCTCATGCTCCAAAACGTCTGTTAGTCTATAACGTGCCACAGGATTCTTTGCTGCTTTTACAGATCCAGACTAACACGGCTACCCCTCTGATACTAATCTCAAGTGTATTCTTTCCTTATGTCTCTTTTACTTAAAAAAAATCTGACAAATGTCATCTATTTTTTCCCCAAGAACATACAAATCATACATTTAAGGCAAAATCCCCTCTATAATAACACTTAGGTGCAAAAGCATACTGTGATTGCGTCTCTTCTAGCTTACTGTAAATTGGCAGTTTAACAATTGGTTATTTGAAGAGCAGCTTGTCACAAGATAGAAATCTATGCATTTGGAACTGTATTTGTCGAGATCTCATGTCACAAGTTTGCTTTGCGGCCCTCTAAAGACTAGTTACTGCTCTTCAGTGTTTATCGTCAAAATACTGAGCTAGCTTTTTGGCCAGTGTCAGGGTAGAGAATATGATTCTACTTTAGAATCTTTTTTTATTTACAGAGTTTTTGATACCTACCGTTTTTAAGTGCTATAAATCTTCCTTTAAATGTTCCTACCACTGAATAAAATGAGCCAGATAAAACAGGAAAAGTGGTTCAGGATGAATAAAGAAGCTAAGATGGTACTTTACATAGTGCCATAAGACAGTTGGCCACTAGGTATACCAAGAGTATGGGTCTCAAAGGCCTAGATCTTCAATAAATGTTATTTTTTCTTTTATTTTAGCATGAGCAAACTAAATGAAAAAAAAAACACTCATTCTCGTTTATTGTTAATTTTGTGCAGTGCTTCTGCGAAGATAACTGTCATAAACAGATTGTTAACGGTTAACACCTCTTTTACCTGTAAAGGGTTAAAAAATTCACCTAGCCTAGCTAACACCTGACCAGAGAGACCAATGGGGGAACAAGATGTTTCAAAAGGAAGGAGGGAAGTTTTTCCTTTGTTTAGAGTTTCAGTTTCAGCGAGAGTGAAACAGATCAAGGATCCAGCCTCTTATCAGAGTAGTAAGTTTAGAAAGGAATAAATAGGTTTATGTTTATTTCTTTGTAACCTGTCTTATGCAATTAGAGGTAGAATCAAATTGGGTATTTTTTTGTGTAATTAATATTTGTGCCCTGGGGAACATCCTCTGTGTTTTGAATCTGTTGTCTGTGAGAGTACCTGGTATGCTAATCTGTCCCAGAGGGTTTTCTTTTACCTTTTTTTTCTTTAATGAAAAGCCTTTTTCTTAATACCTGATTGATTTTTCCTTGTTTTTAGATCCAAAGGAATTGGATCTGGACTCACCAGGGATTGGTGGGAGAAAGGAGGGGGGATGGTTAATTTCTTCTTGTTTTAAGATCCAAGAGATTGGATCTGGACTCACCTGGGAATTGGTGAAGGAGTCTCTCAAGGGTACCCAGGGAGGGGAAGGTTTTGGGGGAAAAGGGAGTGATCCAGACACTGAAAATTCTGGATGGTGGCAGTGATACCAGATCTAAGCTAGTAATTAAGCTTAGAAGTGTCCATGCAGGTCCCCACATCTGTACCCTAAAGTTCAGAGAGGGGAAGGAACCTTGACAATAACCTCAAAAGATATTCACACAGCCTGAATCAGAGAGATTCTTATTCCAAATACAGTGATCATTGCTTAACCCTACTGGGGATTTAAGGGATACTATAATAATATTAATAAATAATTGTACTAAGTGTAGTTTATTAAAGAGTAAGCAAGAGGCACCTGTTAAACCTTAAGGACTGACAATTTTCCTAGAGTTAATAGAGATGCCTCTGTGGGGCAGTATGTCAAGAAAGAGGTAAGTTTGTGAACTCTCAGAGGAGGTTGGGACTTATAGCAGGAGTGTGTTGTATTCTACATCCTCCACCCCGCCTTCCCTCCGCATGCCAGGATTCTTGCCCCTTCATTGACTTATAAGTATAACTTGCCCCCTTCGCTTTCCTGGCAAGTCCTACCTCTTCCCTCATACTGCAAAGCACCAGTGAGTACGTGGGAGCAGAAGACGTCGTAGATAGTTACGGAGACCAGAGTGGCTGGCCATTTGGTGAGTGAGGGCAATTTGGCACTTTGACAGAAGAAACTTCTTCCAGTGTTCATCACACAGGAGCAGTGGGGTTGGGGATGGACTCTAGTTAGAATGAGGAATGAGAGAGAGAGTAAGTAAGTGAGTTCAGTGCAGGGAGAAAGGTGGTGTGGCAGGAAAGGAGGTGAGGGAACCAGGAAAGGAGATGACAGAACTTCAGTCTCCAAGATAACTCTAAGAAAGTCTGGAGGTCTGGGTAAGTCTTCTTATGGGCCTCTCACAAGCCATGCTATTTCTACTCAGTGGAGTCATTTTAAATCATATAGATTAGCCTGACTCTTCCCATCCTGCAATTACTATCCATCTCTCAACAACCAATTATGTGGAAATTAAACATATGTAATAAAAACACAGCAAATATTAATTATTGTTACTGCAGAAAATAAAGTAATCCTACTTCATCATTTGGGGCCAGCATGCACTTGTGACTCTCATTGAAATCAGCCAGCCCCAGTCAAGGATCTCAGGGCAAAATTTGGTTTGATTCTCATCTGTTTTCCTGGTTATTTTGCTAAGGAGAGAGGTACTATATAAATGCAAGCTTTGCCTTTTTATTTATTTATTTACTTGTTTCCTTTGTGTCCAGGTAATCTGGGCTCCCAGCTGGTTGAGTATAAAGAAGAAATGTACATAACATCTGATTGTGGGAATACCTGGCGACAGGTAAGGAAGGAGAAATAAGACACTTAAAACTAATTTTGAGCATCAAATTATTATTTGTATTGATTGATTGTAACCACAATTATCACATTTAACTAATTAAGCCTTCTAATCCTCCTGTAGATGTAAGTAGCTGTTATTATTCCCATTTTACTTTGAAACTGAGATGAAGGGGGAGATTTTCACAAGCAGTAGTGAGAATTAGGTTCCCAGCTACTATTGATGTTCAATAGGAATAGGGCACCTATTTTGTCCCTTTGAAAATCTCCTCCTGAGTAACTTGAACAAGAATGGTGCAAGCCTTTTTTTCCCCTTCCTTTTCTTTTTATTAGCAGCCTTATTTCAGGATACTCAGAATGTATATACCAGACGTAGGCAACCTACAGCACGCGTGCCCAAGGCGGCACATGAGCTGATTTTCAGTGGCACTCACACTGCCCGGGTCCTGGCCACCGGTCCAGGGGGCTCTGCATTTTAATTTAATTTTAAATGAAGCTTCTTAAACATTTTGGAAATCTTATTTACTTTACATACAACAATAGTTTAGTTTTGTATTATAGACTTATAGAAAGAGACCTTCTAAAAACGTTAAAATGTATTACCGGCACACACAACCTTAAATTAGAGTGAATAAATGAAGACTCGGCACACTACTTCTGAAAGGATGCAACCCCGGTATATACTCAGGGGTCAGACTTATGATGCTCACATGCAAAGGTTTTGTGTTTGATTAGCTAGAAATGAATGAATTATTCTATTTTTCTCAGTTTAAAATTGGTGTCAGACATTTTTTTGGCCCAAATGATCTTAATAACAGAATAATAACAACACTTCAAACTTTCCAGAGTTTGAAATCACTTAAATCTTGTGCCCTACAGTTGAAAAATTTCTTTAGGATTAATGGCTATTGTTTACCATATTTCTTCATAACTAAAAGTTTCTTCTTTATTAGGGTCTGATAAATCATTTTCTTCTACAGAGCTAAAGAACTGCCTTCTTTCAGAATGACTGACATCTCCCACTGTTCTCAATAGGACTGAAAATTCAGGAGGTTCTCAGATGACCCCTGCAAAATGGCCGCCTATCTCCTATTGTTGTCAGTGAAATCTCTGCCTCCTGACAGAATAGGAAGTCACTATCTTCCCTGGCTTGACAGAAATTGGAATCAGTTGGCGGCGGCCAGTTTGAAAGATGGCAATTCTTAATGAGTTCTTCTGAAGGGAAAAACGTTATGCCTCAGCTTCTTCTGATGGATAAACGTTCAGTTCTGAAAAATAGCATCCAAAATAAGCATTCATCCTACATATTTATTTTCAATGGCTACCTGTTGCACCAGATGAGATCAGCAGAGAGGGCAGGAGGGAGGAGGACACAAAGGTTTGTGTATGAGTGTGTGCATGCGCAGGGAATGTAGAAGGTGCAGTAGAGATGGGGAAATAGGGGTATGTATGCAAAGAATAAAGAAGATATAGAAAGGAAGGGGAAATTTACGTATGGACATGCAGGGGAGTGTGAGAAGGTATAAAAGCAGGGAGAAACTGGAGGACAGGAGGGAGACATAAACCAGAATATACTCTCTCCAGCTGCTATGCACTGTTCTGGTGAAATAATGTAGCTATAAACCCACCTTAAGTGACCAATATGGGAATGGCATAAAGCAGCCACCGCATACCACTAGTGAAAATAGCCCTTAGGCTGAAATCTTTAAAAATGCTTTTAAGTTGATGCTTCATGTCTTCACATCATTAGAAACGTTGACTCATAGACTTTAAGGTCAGAAGGGACCAATGTGATCATCTAGTCTGACCTCCTGCATAAAGCAGGACACAGAATCCTACCTATCCACTTCTATAACAAACTCCTAACCTATGTCTGAGTTATTGAAGTCTTCAAATTGTGGTTTGAAGAGAAGACATCAAGCTGCAGAGAGAATGCCACCAGCAAGTGACCCATGCCCCACGCTGCAGAGGAAGGCGAAAAACCTCCAGGCCTCTGCCAATCTGCCCCAGAGAAAAAATTCCTCCGGACCCCAAATATGGGGATCAAGCTAAACCCTGAGCATGTGGGCAAAACTGCACCAACCCAGCACTCAGGAACAGAATTCTCTGCTCAGTAACTCAGATCCCATCCCATCTAACATCCTCCCATCACAGACCACTGGGCATACTTACCCGCTTGATAATCAAAAGATCAATTGCCAAAATTAACGCTATCCCATCATACCATCCCTTCCATAAACTTATCAAGCTTAGTCTGTTAAGCCAGATATGTCTTAGCCCCCACTGCTGTCCCTTGGAAGGCTGTTTCCAGAGACTTCAACTCCTCTAATGGTTAGCAGCCTTCATCTAATTCAGTTCTTAAACTTCCTAGTGTCCAGTTTATATCCATTTGTTCTTGTGTTTACATTGGTACTAAGCTAAATAATTCCTCTCCCTCCCTAATATTAATCCCTCTGATAGTATTTATAAAGAGCACAAGCATATCCCCCCTCACACCTTTCTTTTGGTTAGGCTAAAACAGCCAAGCTCTTGAGTCTCCTTTCATAAGACAGGTTTTCCATTCTCGGATCATCCTAGTAGCCCGTCTCTGAACCTGATTCCAGTTTTGGAATTCATCCTTCTTAAACATGGCGAAGACCAGAACACAGCACAACAGTATTCCAAAACCCAATGAGGTCTCACCAGTGCCTTACATAACGGTACTAACACCTCCTTATCTTTGCTGGAACATACTCGCCTGATCGCATCTAAAACCGCATTAGCTTTTTTTAACGGCCCATATCACATTGGCGGCTCATGAGTCATCCTGTGATCAACCAATACTCCAAGGTCCTTCTCCTCCTCTGTTGCTTCCAACTGATGTGTCCGCAATGTGTAACTAAAATTCTTATTATTGATCCCTAAATGCATGACCTTGTTGCACTTTTCCCTATTAAATTTCATCCTATTACTATTACTCCAGTTTACAAGGTCATCCAGATCTTCCTGTATGATATCCTGGTCCTTCTCTGTGTTAGCAAAACCTCCCAGCTTTGTGTCATCCGCAAACTTTATTAGCACATTGCTGCTTTTTATGCCAAGGTCAGTAATAAAAAGGTTTAATAAGATTGGTCCCAAAACCGATCCTTGAGGAACTCCACTAGTAACCTCCTTCCAGCCTGACAGTTCACCCTTCACATGGTAGTAGTCTCTTTGGCTTTATTTTGTGTTTGTATATGAAATTTCTAATTAAAGAAATTCCCAGTCAAAAACTGTATTAAAATTGATGTAAGGCTGAGAGCACATATCAGTAATTTAAGGTAAAATACACTACAGGGATGTTGTAATTAGCCCAATACCAAGCGTTATGATCCCAGGAAATTCAGAGTTAAGGTTAACTTTTAAAAAACAATCCAAACCTAAGATATGGAATGGATATGCACAGTTAAGGCACCCAAGCAACTCAATCTTTGGATAATCTTAACCGTGCCCTTTAAGGACAACATGAGGGAGAAAATGTGACTTTTAATATTTTGTTTAATGTAATCTGATACAACAAACATGCAAATACCTTAATCATAAACTTATGATAATTGCATGATATCAATTGAGTTTTGAATTTCCTGGATTTACAGTGTTTGGATTTTGAATAATTACAACATCCCTGTCATGTATTTTACTCTCAATTACACTGTCTATATTCCATTTAAATACTGTCAGGGATGATCTAAGAATACTTGGGTCCTACCTTAATGCAGAGGACTGGACTAGATGACATCTTGAGGTCCCTTCCAGACCTACATTTCTTTTATTCTTTTTTTTGGCTGGGAGTATTAGATGATGATGATAGAGAAATATCAAAAACCTTCGTGTTGTCTGAAGACCAGGTGGGAAGCACTAATAAGAATAGAAAAGTGTCATAAAATTATTCTATTTCAATGAAAACAGCTGTTTTAACTGAAATGCTATCACTCTAATGTTGAACTGAAACATAACACAATTGTACTGAAGTACGAGAAACAGCAAGAGTGAAACTGAGCACTCTAGTTTCACTTTCCAAGCTAAATAAAAATAAAAAGGATTTATTTTATATACTAGTAATATAGGATGGTGGTAATAATATACAAAAGGACATTTTTTAAAAATAATTATATTATTTTTGTCATGATGATGTTCTTTTGCTTCAGAAGTTGAGATTTTATGCCTAATAATTTCTACAGTTTTAGCAGTGGGAATTTATCTCTATGCTTAGGGGTTAACAGTATTACTTATGACATTTAATGCTCCCATTTACCAAAATTCTGTATTTTTTTCTGGTGAGAAAAGGGGCTGGCATTCAGATTCTCACTATTTGCATTTTGGGACACTTAAGCTAATGAGATGAAACTTGGTTTATCAAGCCTTTAGGTGATTTTTCACTACATATAAACTCAGACGTGAACTCTGATCCCCATTGCAACAGTCAAAATGAAAAGTGCCACTGATTTCTTTATTTTAATTAAAACTGTCATGAAGTCTTTGCAAAGAACTTAATAAATCTTCACACTGGTGACTAGAAAAAAGAATACAGATTATTCTGTATATTTTATATCCCCATTATTCATTGCAATCTGCCTGTTCTTCATGAAGACAGCGATACATTTTCTTTCTCCAGTGAAATTCATGAAGCTAAAAACAAAACATGAGCAATTACGTGATACTGCAATTATTTAGATGACTAATTACTGGTCTCTAAGGCTGGCACAAGCAGAGCCACGTTTTGTCACAGTTCATTGAATGGGTTCAGACCATTGACTTGGAAACTGGGCAGTTCCAACTGCTGACTGCCAGTCACTGCCCTGCACCTTTGTCACATACTTCACTGCACATCCCCAGCATTGCTGCAGAGCCATCTACAGGCTCTCATAAAGGAAAAACAAAATTGGATTATGAATCATGGATAACAGAGAGACTTAGGGTAGTATAGAAGGGTTAACACACCAGAGCAAGGAATAAGGCCAGTACAGGAAATAAGCTAATACCAGCAATAGTGAAGAAATATTGGCAATAGGAATTGAATAGAAAGATAAGAAATAAGACTAAGACACTTATTTGAAATAGAAGGAAAGCAAACACAGCTGTGACAAATGGCAAAGGAAGTGTAAATAAAGCAAAGGGTATATGAGGATTAGACAAACAAGTTAGCATAGTTATTTGGGACAATCATCTCTATCACGCCTAACAGAACAGAGTAGTATAATGTGAAAGATGAACATGATATTAAATCAAATAGGTATCAGAGGGGTAGCCGTGTTAGTCTGGATCTGTAAAAGCAGCAGAGAATCCTGTGGCACCTTATAGACTAACAGACGTTTTGGAGCGTGAG
>NC_133773.1:122656928-122712360 GCF_003597395.2 Chelonoidis abingdonii
CTTTCGTGGGTGAATACCCACTTCGTCAGACGCAGGTAGTTGGAAATTTCCAGGGCAAGGTATAGATATACTTAGCACAAGCAAGCTAGAGACTAACGAGCGTAGTTCGTCAGGGAGGGTTGAGCCGCTGTCTGAGCACGTAAGGTGCTGAACAACCAGGGAGCGAGAAAACTGTCGTATTGCAAGACGCCATTCAAGTTGTTTAAGCATCCAGAGCTGATGCTGTGTCAAATTTGGCAGATTGAACTGAGCTCGGCAGTTTCTCTTGTAAGTTGCGTTCCTGAAGTTTTTTTTGCTGCAGGATAGGCCACCTACTAAGGTCTCTATAGTGTGGCAGAGGGAGGTTTGGAAGTGCTCTCTGAACTAGCGTTTTTGTAATCTGCATTACCTCGAATCCTGGAATCTGATGTTCCCCATTTATCCCTATTCCGTAATACTGTCAGTTTGGCCGATGTCACTCGCAGGAGGGGACACATTCGGCTATCATGGCGATATTACATGTTTGGACGTGCCAAGTGAAAATGAACCCAGCCCTGGATTGGTACTAGCGCTTGATCTGTTAGGTTCTCGCTATGATGGCTGTCGCGGTGGTCATTACATGTGGCGGCAGACGTTGCACCTCGAGGTCCTTGTTCATCGATGGTTCCTGCAGCTAGTTATATTGGTACGGTGTGGGGCAGTGCTGGTGAGGAATACGTTTCCGGTGGCAGGTTGTCTCCTGGCACAGGATTGGCCCCTTTGCCACCCAAGACCCGTGAAAGTGTGGGATCATTGTCCAGGATGGGTTGTAGATCCCTGATGATGCATTGGAGGCGTTTTAGCTGGGGTGTATGTGATGGACAGTGGAGTCCTGTTGGTTTCCTTTCTTGCCGTTTGTCTGCATAGGAGGCCTTCTGGTATGTACGTCTGGCTCTGTTGATCTGTTTCTACATTTCCTTCGTGTGGGTATTGTAGTTTGGAATGCTTGGTGGAGATTTTGTAGTGTGCTTGGTCTCTGTCTGCAGGGTTAAGCAGAGTGCGGTTAGCCTTCAGTGCTCTGGCTCGTAGACAATGGATCTGTGATATGTTGGCCCGGTGATGGAGCTCGGAGGCTATGAAGGTGGGCTAGCGTCTGTAGGTTTCTCGATATAGGGTTCGGTGTTAATGTGTCACTTTATTTGCACCATGGTGTCTAGAAAGTGGACCTCCATGTAGAGTGGTCCACGGCTGAGGTGATGGTGGGGTGCGAAGATCTCTCTCTTTTTCGAGCGTGGCTTCTCGTGGGGTGAATACCAATGTCGTGCAGATCCGAGGTCATGGCAATAATTCCAGGGGCAAGGTATACGATATACTGCTAGCACAAGCAAGCTAGAGACTAACGAGCGGTAGTTCGTCAGGGAGGGTGAGCCTGCTGTTCTCCGAGTCACGTAAGTGCTCGCAACAGGGAGCGAGGAAAACTGTCGGCAGACGCCATTCAAGTTCGCTTTAAGCACTCCACGAGCTGATTGTGTCAATTGCAGATGAACTGAGCTTCGGCAGTTTCTCTTGTACAGATTTGGTTCCTGAAGTTTTTCTGCTGCAGGATCAGCCCACTAAGGTCTCTATAGTGTGGCCAGAGGGAGGTTTGGAGAGTGCTCTCGCTACGTTTTTTGTAATCTGCATTACCTGATCTAATCTGAAGTGTGTCCCCCAATTTATCTATTCCGTAATACTGCATAGATTTGCGCCGATGACCAAGGAGGAGGGGACACAATTGCGGCATTATCATGGGGCATTATATAACATGGTTTGGACGTGCCAAGTGAAAATGACAGTGGAATTGGGGTACTAGCCGCTTGATCTGGTTTAGGGATTTTCTCGCAATGGGGGTGTCGCCGGTGGTAATTAAACATTGATGGCGGCAGATAGTTCGCATCGAGGTCCTTGTTGCACATGGTTTGGAGCGTCTTCTGAAGCCACGGAAGTTTTACTATGTGCTTTACTATTGGTTGGTGCGTTGCGTGGTGAAGAAAAGAACACACATAACTTGTAAGTGATCTTCAGGCTTGGCCAGACAGGTCCTCGTGTTTCCTGGTGGGCATGGATGGAGGCTGCCAACCGCTCAAGACCCCGGACACGTTGCTGGCGGCAAACATCACATCCTGCCATGTGTCAGCGATGGGCTTTTCGTAACACTCCACTCTGGAATGAATCGGCGAGCATGTTTGGAACGGGGTTTTTACCGCTGCGGGGCCTATGTATGTGTGGAGCATTGGAAGTCCCTTGGTTTCCCTTCTTCTGCGTTTGTCTTGAGTAAGAGGGTCTGCGCCCTCACTTCCACGTTGGGCTCTGTTGCGCACTCGCTCGTCTTCTAATTCTCCTCGCGTTGGTACCACACCTTCGTCCATCCGCGGAGAATGCCCCTCGGTGAGATCCTCGGTTCCGTCCAGCGGCTGTTGCTCCCGTCGCGCGGGGGTCTTTGAGAGCCAACACGGTGTACCCTCAGTACCTTGCTCCGTCCACAAGATGTGTTCGATGTTGCCCCCGGGGAAAATTGGACAAGCAATGAAACGGTCGGGCAACGCGGTCGATAGTTTTCGCTATACGGGTTGCGTGAATAAGTGAATATAACATTAGCATACCATGGGATGGGGTCTGTAGGATAAGTGGACCTCCCATGTAGATGGTCCAGGCTTGAGGGTTGGTCGGTGGGGTGTGAATTGTTTGGGAAATCGCTTGGGTGCGAACTTTCATTAGAAAGCTCGCTCCCCATGGGGTCCAAATGAATGAAAAAGAAATGTCAAATCATAGTAGCGTAGGTTGTAAAGAAAGGGGCGTGAGTGGGGACCGAGAGCCTTAAAAGGAAGCTTGTTCCAGGTCAACCATGAAATATTGGCGAAAATTTGTTGGGGCAGTCCGCCGGGGTGACCCATAGAGAGTGACGATTGGAGGGTCTAAGTTAGGTTCAGGATTCTATAACTTCTTAATAATAGTTTTGGTGGAGAGGCGCCTCATCAGAGAGCTCTCAAAGCAAGCAAGCATCAGAGTTTGGGCCGTAGTGCGGCAATCAACCAAGGAATAATGAATCCGTCGTTATTGCCTTAACAAATCACTTTGTATTACCATTCTCGTGTGTTTGGGGGATGTTTTGTGTCAGAACCTTAATCCCCCATGGGTGCTGAGGATGGTGGGTGTTGCTGGAGAGGTGTCCCAGCTTGTTGTTGTTCAGAAATCTCGAAATCGAGTCGGTGGTCCACGAGAAAATAGTTGGAAAGTGGCGGGCTTTGGGGGGCATGGATTGAGAGAAAGAGTCGCCCCATACCCAGACAGTCTATTCAAAGTGAGTGGCCCAAATCCGAGATGATGGGGCGTCCGATTCCCGGTCTTGAATCTTGGGTAAGTTTAAAACCCTGGCGGGGCTTCTAAAGGGTATCTGACTGTTTCTGGTGGTTAGTGTAGGAGTGTCCTGAGTGATGGCCCAGTCCTAGTGGTAATTTTTCAAGTGGGAAAATCTGAGGCGAAGTTGGCCCTGGTGTAGAATGGGTTAATCTGGAGAGTCTGTCCTGGCAGCCTCCTTCTGGTAGTTCAGACTGTTCAGATGACACAAGCACAACCATCCTTCTACAGGCCTCTTTGGATAATATGATAAAGGGTGTGTGTTTCTGAGGTGGTCGGTGGCTAGCATTTCGCCGACTAGAGGTGAGGCAAGCACGCCTCTCGTGTTTCAGTTCTCAGCCTGGTGCACGTTGGCGGCGGAAGCAATCAATGTTGATGTCCAGGCTGTCCATTTCGGAAGCCCTCAGGCGGGTCATTTGTGGCAAGTTCTTGTTCTTGTGCGTGTGGTGGGTGGGGTACCTGTGTTATCAGTGGCAGCTGTTTCAAGTGTTTTCCTGGAAGTTATGCTTTGAAGTTCGCAGACGCGGTAGGCCCCGATTTCCTAGATACTCTATTGGTGGAGTACGCACTCCACTAGGATTAACGGTAGGGATAATCAGTGTGGGCATGGCACAGGGGCCAGAAAGAAGTCCCCGAGATAGGGACAGACTTTTCTTACTTGGGCTGAGTTGTAGTTGGATAGATGCCAATATTGTCGGTGTTGGGTACACACGGGTGTGGCCCCATGTTTGTCAGGTGGAGTTTAGGACAGGTTTACCAGGGTCCCTTCTCCTTTGTTAGAGAGGGTGAAATGAGTGCGGTAGTCTGCCATTCGTTATGTGAAGTCCGTTGATGGATTGTATAATGACGGTCTCCAGGTTGGAAGCTGCTTTTTTGGAATGTTTCCCTGCTTGGCTGTAATAGGAGGCTTGATATAAGGGGTTCTCAGTTTCTTGATAGGTGATGGCATATCTCTCCACTGTGGTCTGTGTATAAATGTAGATTGCAATGGATTTACCTTTATCCCATTTGGTATAGGGTCCCTTCATGGAGAGTGAAACCAGGTTTAATGGGACTCCTCCTCACTCAGGCCTTTTAACAAAGTTTGTTGGGCCCTCATTGAGCTTAATTCCCTGCTCTCATTTTTTAAACAATGCTGGCCCTGTCTAGTATTGAGCAGTGAAGGTTTACTAGTTTTTTGGCTCTGCCTTTGAACGTGAACCGACCAGACACCCCGGGCATGCAAGGCGGGAAAAACCTGGGGAAACCTCTGGAAGCTTAGTGTGGACCCTCTATCGCAGTGAAGCTAACAAAGCAACCCGCTGTAGTAGGGCTGCTAGAGCAAGACTCATGTAATCTGCCCTCAGTTTGTGGGCAGTACACGGATGTGAACAGAAACCCACACCCAGAAGGTTGTGGTGGGGTTAAAGTAGCACACTCTGAATAGGAGAGATGTAATTGACTCCGGAAAAGCCTGCAGCACCATTGTGCTAGAGGTGAAAGAACAATATAGTGAGAAGCGACAGTAATACCATGTTAGCTTGCTTTTTTAATTGACAAAAAAAATATTGGGATAGCATACTCCTTGTTCATGGGTGGAAACAACTGGACTTCAGAAGAGCATCAGTTGGTTGTTCAAGGTTACATGGGGTATGTCTACACTACGGGATTATTCCGATTATACATAAACCCGGTTGTAAAACAGATTGTATAAAAGGTCGCAGTCACAGGGCCACATAAAGCATTAGATTGGCGGTGGGTGCCATGGTCCGAGGCTAGCGTCCGATCTTCGGTGGTTGCACTGTGGGTAATCACCATAGTCTGCAAGTCTCCCCCGCCCCTGGGAATTCCGGTTGAAGATGCCCAATGGCAAAAAGTAAGTTGTCGCGGATGATCTGGGTAATGTACACTTCATCCTTCCTCTGTGAAAGCACAGCAAAGACAATTCATTCGCACCTTTTCCCTGGATTGCGCCTGGCAATGCACAATCTAGCATGGCAAACCAGGGCCCTGGTGGGTTGCCTGCATGTCAGGCGTAAATGGGTATATCGGGTTGCGCGACAGCACATATCGCAGGACAATCGGCAGCTTTTCAAATTTGCCTTGAGGGTAGTAAAAGGACAGGTACAATCCCTAGACCCATCTGCCATAGTGTTTAAATGCGATTTGAAAGAAAAAAAATGATGGTTACCATCGTTTACCGGTCGCTGCTGTTCTGGGTGCTACCTTTGGCATGGCCTCGCTGAGGTTCCGGCCCAGGGGTTGCAAACATTGAAAAAATGAGAAGCCTCCGGGGTACCAATTCCCTCCTTTATGTTGTTAAAAGAGCAGTCCTCCCTAATATTTTGGCTTTCCGTTACGCTTGTCACACAGCACTGTGCTGTGGACCCTGTATCATAGCCTGGAGATTTTTTCAAATGCTTTGGCATTTCGTCTTCTGTAACGGAGCTCTGATGGAACAGATTTGTCTCCCCATACAGCGATCAGATCCAGTATTTCCCGTATGGTCCATGCTGGAGCTCTTTTTGGATTTGGAACTGCATTGCCACCCGTGCTGATCAGAGCTCCCCACACTGGGCAAACAGGAAATTAAATTCAAACGTTCACGGGGCTTTTCCTGTCTACCTGGCCAGTGCATCCGAGTTCAGATTGCTTTCCAGAGTGGTCACAATGATGCACTGTGAGATACTGCCTGGAGGCCAATGCCGTTGATTTGCGGCCACACTAACCCTAATCTGACATGGCAATACCGATTTCAGCGCTACTCCCCTCATCAGGGAGGAGTACAGAAATGGGCCCAGGTTGAAGTCCTTCCTTGGTCTTTCGTCATAGCCTGAATAGAGACTTAAGAACTAAGCCCTATGGGCCTGATCTGATACCCACTGAATTCACTGACTTTCTTTCCACTGACTTCAGTGGGATTTGAATCAGGTCCTCATCTGAAATTCTTCCATAGATTCAATAAATGTTTCTGTTTCTAATTAAAGTCTTGTTTACTGTTGTTATTTCCAGTCCCTTCTCTATACACAATATTTACAACAAAAGATAGAAAACATTCCAAAGAATAGGTGAGATTAAACAAGCAGTCAGTACCAGCAGAACGGAGTCACAGCTTTAAGTAGAATATAGAATAAAACTATGGTACCCAAGCTGTGTAACCGTGAGCTGTACTGCCAGTTTCCCGGTGCCAGAGGGATTCACCTAATTTAGAGAAAATGGTACAGCTATCAATTTCCCTTTTTCTTCAGTATGGAAGTGTAGCACCTGGAGGATTATGCCTCCCAGCATATACTGTTTCATTCTTCTTCGTGTGATTGCTCATGTCCATTCCATTGTACGTCTGTGTGTTCGCCATATGTGCCGGTGCTGAAAATTTTTCCCTCAGTGGTATCCATAGAAGACTGGCTCTAGTGCCCTCTGGAGTGGCACGTGTATGCACCAGTCTAAGGGGCACCTCCAGCTGCCCCCTCCTTCAGTTTCTTCTTACCGCCAGTGACGGTGCTGGATCATCTCCTTGCCTCAGCAAGCTTTCCTTCTAAAACTGTGAATCTCTTGTATATAGTTCTTAGATGGTTTGTATAGTTTATTAGTTCCCATAGTGCATAAGTTAGAAATAGTTAGTCCTCTATGGGACTTAGCCTAGGGACAGGGCATGGTCTGATCCCCAGGCTGCAAGCCTTGTGGCCACTGCAAAAACCCTATGCCAGTCAGTGATCCCCATCAAAGCTCTCTGAAGTGTTTGGGGAATACCCACGTGAACAAAAAGTGTTGTATTTGTAAAAGTTTCAAGCCATGAACCAAAAAGCAGGGAACATTGAACTTAGAGTGCTCCTTATGGAGTTGGCTAGATCGAAATCTGCTCCAAGCACTACAGCATCCCCAACCTTGGTACCAGCTAAAAAGCAAAGAAAGGCCAGGAGAGAGCATTCTCCTATGTAAAAGGAAGGAGTGAGCCTGAGGAAAGTGCAGGGCAGCTCCTCTCCTCTGGACGTTGGCCAGGCTCCAGCACCCACTGAGCTGTTGCATCCCCTCGAGACCCGCCTGTCACTCCTGGAAGCAGCAGAGGCACTCGGCACCTGGCGGTGCCATCCAAGCCAGAGGCCTTTCAGGCTGCTAAGGACATATTGTCCCTTCTGGTGCCACTCGTGCGGAGCCAGAGAGGTGCCCCATTCGAGGGATAAGCCTGCCCTGTGACCTTTCCAGCGGCCTCCATCAGTGTGGCACTGCTCCCTGATGCAGGAGGTGCTTCGCTAGTGCTCACCTGGGCAGTGCTGCCAATCCCCGGATACGGGTCGGCTTACTTGTCAGCATTCCCAGCATTGTTCCCAGAACTCTAGGCAGTGTACTCTGGGATCCTGGCACCAATTGGCAGGTCTCTGGTGCAGACCTGTGGAGTCACATCGCCAGTCCCCGGAGTCCCAGCACCAATACCCAGAGCAGCCAAGTCCATCTCTAAACTCACAGCACCACTCCAGAGAGCCGAGATGCCAGTCCCCTGAGTCCTGTTATCTGTCTCTGGTTAGCTGCTACAGATCCCCACCGGCACGTCGACGATCTCCTGAGCCAAGACATCACCCCTCTCGCTCCTGGTCCATGGAGCAGCACCGCTTTCAAAGTTTGAGGCTTTGATCACCGGGGTACTGGCACCGATCCACCAAATGCTGCCGCCAGTCACTGGAAGCGCAGCACCGAGAGCCATCTTCCCAGTACAGGTCACCGGTGGAGACCCGCAGAACAAGGTAGATAGGCGGCATCAGCACCGTGCTGGTCCCCCAGATGAGTCTCTCCCTCCTCAGCCTCAGAGAGTAAGGAGGAGGATTTGCCTGCAGGTCAAGGCCAACAACTTGAGACATTAGCATTCCCATTGGGACCAGCAGTGGCCACATGGCCTCAAGGCCCATGGCTGGCTCCCTAGCAGCTATGGAATGCCTAGGGGTTTCCCCAACAATCACAGGGGCACCAATCAGTCTCAGGGCATCTGAGAAACAGCGACAGTCTCCCGCCAGCCGCCAGACTTGGAAGTGGAGTCAGAGCAAGGTCCCCAGGATCAGCGAGCCTTGGCTGAGGCTCCCCTGGAGGAGGCTACAGAGTTGGCAAACCCACCATTACCTGCCTCCTCATTCTCTTCGCCTTCCCACACACTTCCCAAAGACAATGTAAAGGGTCACCAGGAGCTTCTAAAGAGGGTGGCATCTAACCTGGAGTTGAAGGCTGAGGAGTTAATGGAACCCTCCGACTCACTGTTTGATTTTTAATTTCAGCAGCCCCTTCCAAGGTGGCATTTCCCACCATGAGAGAGTGGTAAAGCTGATTAAGCCTTATGGCAAACTCCCTCCTCTCTGCCCCCCATCTCCAAATGGGCAGAGAGAAAGTATTATGTGCCTGCTAAGGGATTTGAATACCTGTATACAAGCCCCACTCCAAGCTCACTGGTGGTATCAGCAGCCAATGATCGCGATAGACAGGGCCAACCGGGATTGACCCCTGAGAATAAGGAGGCGAAGATGCATGATCTCTTTGGCAGAAAGATTTATTCTATGGCCAGCCTCCAGCTAAGAGTGGCCAACAAAAAGGCCTTACTTGGCCATTCTGACTTTAACATCTGGCAGTCCATGGCCAAATTTGCAGACTTGCTGCCAGAGGAGCTCAGGAAGGAGTTCCTGGCTATTCTGGATGAGGGCAGAGCTGTGGCCAGGGCAACCCGCCAAGTGACCTCAGATGCAGTGGACTCCACTACCCACACCATGGCTTCGGCCATTTACATGAGGCATGCTACCTGGTTGCAGTCGTCAGGCCTGATGGTGAAGGTTCAGCAGTCCATCCAAGACCTCCCCTTCGCTGGCCTGGCACTGTTCACAGGACAGACAACAAGTTACATGACCTGAAAGACTCTGCATTATTCAATGTGTTATGCCGTCACCCAGCAGGCCAGAGATGACGCTTTGGATTTGGCAGAGCTGTGTTGCGATCAACACGTCTGTGAACTCCTACCCACTTCGGGTACTGCTTGGGAATCACTTAAAATGGAATGGACATCAGCAATCACTCAAAGACAAAAAAAACAGTTATTAACCTTTTGTAGCTGTTTATCTTCAAGGTGTGTTGCTCATGTCCATTCCATGACCTACCCTCCTTCCCCTCTGTTGGAGTTCCAGCAAGAAGGATTTGAGGGAGGGGAGAGCCACTGGCGCCTCTTGTACCAGCACATGCGTGCACCACTCCAGAGGGTGCCAGAGCCAGTCTTCTACGGATATTACTGAGAGAAAAACTTCCAGCACTGGTTCATGGGATGAGCACACACACCTACAATGTAATGGACATGAGCAACACATCTCAAAGAATAACAATTACAAAAGGTTAGTAACCATTTTTTTTTTATTTGAGCAGCAGTTCAGAGAAGATTTGGAGAGTAATCCAAACATTGCTTATCTGATTACATCTGATCTGATCCTTTTGAAGTGCATCTAAAATTAGTGTTTATCCATTACTGAATTCTCTAAAATGTGCAGCTGTATGTAATAAGCAGGCAGGACTATAAATTTCTCATATCTGGTGCTGGTCTGTAAATGGAAGACAGCCAAAGTGATTCTTGAAACTACAGGATTCCTTTTAAATATGTTCTTATTAGGTGAGAAGGACATGCAGCCAAGCTTCTAGCTGGGATCTTTCTGCTTTATTAATGCTTCCTCATTCCTTGGAGTGAATATGAATGTGCTTGGGGGGGAAGGGTTTTCTTCTACACTTAGGTCTATCACTGATATGGCTTCAACATGAGTAAAGGGAAACTTTTAGCATTGTCAGTGTTTTCTCCTTCTCAAAGGCAACGTAAAGCAAACGTCTCGTTCACTTTTCTTTGTCAGATTGTATAAGGAGTAGAATGTACGTGTATTAATTTTCAAGGAGTGTGCATTAATGCTCACTTTATCTCATGCTGCTGTGTTAAATGAAGTTTGACAGACATCTGAAGCAAGCAGACAGTTTCTTATGACAAATCTCAGATGTAGAAAGGAAAAGATATTTATTTCTTTAGTGCTTCCAGTGATTCAGATTAAGCTTTTGCCTTTTTCGCCTTTTCTTTCATCAGTTATTTTGGCTTTGGACTTCCAAAGGATTATTTTCATTTTCCTGGTATATAGTCTCCATTAAGCCTAGGTATTGTTTATATAGGTTGCTGTTGAAAAGTCTGCACTGACCAACAGCTGTCCCACAATATTGTGTGAGATAGCTAATATTTCTCTATTCTTAAAATAGGAAATAACTGTGTATCTCAGATACCATTGTATACTAATTTGATAAATCTAGCCTTTGTAATGGTGATCACTGTACTCTTTTTTTCCTTTAGTTGTTTGGCTGCAATTTCAATAGTTTATGAATATCAACAATATTGAGATTCAGGACTTCCACCAGAGAGATTTTTGTGCAAATCGTTGAGCTGTGGAAAAGAGAGGAAAGAACCCTACATTTATCCTCAAATCTTGGTTATGATTCATTGCTTGTGTCACCAAGCCAGTATCACATACATCCTGACTTTTTAAACCATTCAAAAGTTACAAAGTGACCTCATTGTTAAACTGCGAAGAGTCTATAGTTAGACAAACTAAGTATTAATAATAGCTTATTTATCCTGAAAATATAACTCATATACCAATTTACATAGTGTTCTGTACATTTTGAAGAAGGTGTTAGAATCTCACAGACAGAAATAACTTTCCTGTTTTTCTTTGCATTACACTTCATGGCATGCCATTTTGCAAGGCATATAGAATATGACAAATACCTTAAGTAAGATGATAGGTCAAAAAGAGATATGTAGTGGGAAAGAATGAAGAATGCATGTTGTTAGAAGCTGAGATCACCTACAGGCATTTTATTTGACTGTGATTTGAACCTGAACGTTTCCCAATTCACCAGCATAAATTTATTTTCCTTCACAACCTTGAGAACTTGATCCACATGGCAGAAACAGTCTTTAATAACTGTGTACAATGTAGGAATAAAACTAATTATTATGTACTTTTGAATTTATTTAACAAAGCAGACTGTTAGAAAGCCATACATTGACAAGTATTTTAATAATGTTTTGGTACTGCATTTTATTTTTTCCAACCCAGACATTTGCTTGGTCTTTTCATCTGGTTTCTAGGTGTTTGAAGAAGAACATCACATCTTGTATCTGGACCATGGTGGAGTCATTGTGGCCATCAAAGACACTTCTATTCCTCTGAAAATACTCAAGTAATGCTGCAGTCAATTATAGTAGGGTTATTACGTATTCAAGACCTAAAACATACTTCAGAATTAATCAGTAATGAGCTTTTTAGTAAGTTTGTGTAAAAAATCCAGATGGAGCCACTTTAATTTAACATGCGTTAAACCAAGAAAATGCAGGTGGGCATTTTATTAAGGCATTCCCGGTGGAGTCGTTGGTGAAGAAGTTTGTTACATCATTAATAATAACACTTGTTTTGCATCAGTATGGCCCTGTTCATTCAAAAGCTTCCCAAAGTGGACTGCAGTACAAACTATACACAGAGGTCACTTAATCTACCACTAAAATCCAGTAACTATTTTAACTGTATATACTAACATTGCCGTGCAGGTTGGGGTAGGGAGTAAATGTATAGCTGCAGAATACATTTAGGTAGGCAGTATACCGTTGCCCATATCAGAATTTTGGAATAGCATCAGAGCTATCATCTCTAGAATTATGCAAAGAGTAATGTATATGTACTGAATGCAATTGATCAATGCTTCAATTTTACATAATGATAATACTCGCATGTATATGAGCCAAGTTTGTGATCAGTTGTCTGGGAAGAGCATATATGAGGAATTAGGGCTAAATATAGGGAAAGCAAAGAGATTTCTTGTTTTTTTTTGTCGTTTAGAGGGAGATTATTTCTGTTTTCCTTACTTTTGGGGAAGGAAATAGCAGAGCCTCACACTAATTTCTCTCTCTCTCTTTCTCTCTCTCTCTCTTTGTTAATGTGTTCAACCATTTGGGGAAAAAAGACGATCAGCACATTAATTTGTTTTGTTTTAATTCGAAGCCAGTTACATACAAGAATTGATAGAACATGCACAGTACTGTCCTTTAGAAACCACTTGACCAGATGACTGAATTTGTGAAGGGTCATAGTCTGGTTAGCTTCTTTTTTTCTCACTGCCTACCTGCCTTTTAGTAACTGAGCAGTTTTGTTTAATCCTATTTCACTAAAGTCTGTTTGTCAAATTTTGATTTTTATGGGCAGAGAACTATGGCAAAAATAAAACTGGGCAAATTGAAATCACTTAACAAGCTGTGGGCATATAGCAAGATCATGCAGTGACAAACCTTAGTGCTGGCCTGACTGAGGACATCCAGCAATGCTCAGTTTAATAGACATCTTTTAAGGGAGAAGTTGAGTCCCAGGGCACGTTAGAGAGGGAGGAGTCGCATTTAATTTACTACATTAAGTAGGCAAAGAATTCCCAATTTTTGCAACTGTGTGTTGGTGATCATGAGTCCTATGGTACAATGCTCATGAGATTTTATCCAACATATTACAATAATTATGATATTTGTTTAAGAGCTGCAATGAATGGAAGACATTTCTCTCTTTAAAGGTTCAGCATAGATGAAGGTCAGACATGGAGTACACATAATTTCACCAGTACGTCAGTCTTTGTAGATGGGCTACTCAGTGAACCTGGAGATGAGACACTAGTCATGACGTAAGTTTCTGTTTATTTAGGCTACCTTTCAGCAATGCACTTAATCATGGACTTAAATTTAAACAGGTGAGGAGTCCCTGCATCTGGGGCTTTAGTGTCTTGCAATCATGTGGGCTTTCACCGTGACCAGGTCTGAACAGCATTAACAAGCAGCCTGTCCTTAAAATGATCTGAATCAAATATTTCAAATGTAAATATGAAGCATTGTGTTTTATATTCTGTTTTTCATGGTCATGACCTGGAACAGTGGAAAATTATGGCATAAATGGATATCTGAAAACTGTTCTTTCACATTATTTCCCCCCTGTTTTTTGCAGACTCTAAGGTGTTATTCAATAACAATAGGTTTCTTGCTTTTTCTGTTATAAAAATTGTCTTCACAGTGTAAACCAATGTGCTGTTGTCCTAGTAACCTAGCATTGTAATGAATTATGTGTAACCAAACATCCTGTAAAAAAAAAATACACATTCTCCCCACTTCTCTGTAGTTTTTGTGATGGATCCTATTAATAGAATTTAATATAAATATGGGCCTGAGCCACAAACTTTGGTTTTGTATATGTACTTTCCCACTATGGTCCCAAATTCTAATATTATTAAACCCTCTTAGCCTACGAAACAAATACCCAATCAGTGCCTCTATCCTTGTGTTGATTGGAGGAATAGGTGGGGAAAGGAAACTTAAACCCTATTTGCACATATTTGGGAGCTGTTTTGGGACTGGCACAGCCCAGAACACTTAAGGGCCCTGAACTGTAGAGATTGGCCTGAATAGAGTGTGTTCCCAACCTACGTCCTATGCCAGGGGCTGGAAATGGACCTGCCACATTGCTGTGTCAGCAACTCTTCATTAACAAGTGAGCCCATATACACACCAGCTACTCCCTGGAGCTGTTTCCACCCCCTTTAACAACCCTTCTCACCACCAGAGTGACATAAAGGGACTGCAGCACAGAAGCAAATCGGACCCACTGTAATTCGAGCAGATTGACCCTGTTGAAAGCATCAGAGATGAATTTGGCCTGTTGTCATGTCACTTTCTTTCTGCCCCCAAAAGCAAGTCTTATGATTTCTTGTTGTACTTTCTGGTCTGAAAGGAAATTGATGCTTTCTCTGTTAAATCTTCCTGGGATTTTTCTCCTCTCCCAACCTTTCTTCCCTCTGTCAATGGTAAAAGATGAGATCATGGCTTCTTGTCTTGTTAACTGCTGCTACCAAGCTGTGTACAAACCACTGGGCTTGTCAGAGGGATATTGAGGGAGTTACTATGCCTGCCTTACTCTTGGAAATTTTGAAAGTGCCCAGTCTCTTAGAAACCTACGTAGGAGAAGACTCACTCCCCATTTAAATTTGGGTCTCCCACTTAGCCATCTCCTACAACTGCCTGTTGCTTCTATTGTGAGCTGTTTTTACATCTGTATACCTGGGTATAAAATTTTACAGGTAATGCCATAGTTTAAGATTTCAGAAGTTAAAATGCGGTTCCATTTTGAAAAGTGACTCTCTAAATTTCCTCATGAGGTTTCATGTTCATCTCTTATTATTTCCATATCTAATTCACTTCGTTTACAAGTCAAAAGATAGATATATATCGTCAGATTGTCCTGGTTCCTCAACATCTGGCACAGACCTTGTTAATCCAGGCGACATCTGAGCCGGCATGACTCTCCTAGTTCGTGTCACTCTCATATTTGAGGTAGGTAGGTGAAGCGTTAGGGGGTCTTTTGCCAAGACACCTAATGGGAAGTTGAGGGTACCACCGGGATTTGACCCGTCTCGTCGTATCAGGGCGTCTCCTGTATCACAAGGCGGATTGCTTTACCATACACACAGTTGGGGCTACTGAACAACCTTCATGGATGAGTACACAAGGAACCTGAATTGATATGGAATGCTAAACAACGATCAGACCTTAAAGGGGGATATATGAACGATGAGGGCTGTGGATCGACAAAAGACGTAATCCACTTATGAGAAACAGCTAGTTACCCCAAACGCCTTCAACATAGTACAGGGAAGCTGCTCCAGCTTGAATAGACCAACTCACATTAATCCCAAGACGCAGAAGACCTGGAAGACACAAGTGGAGTGCAAGCCCACACCCGAGCTAGAACTTCACTGCCACCTCCATTGCAGACCGCAGGATGCATAAGTCAGGCAGAAGAATGGAGAACTAGCTCAGACTCTCGAGACGATTACCAAGCTCGTGGAATACCAGTAGAAATCCCATATATGATAGTTAAGCCAAATAAGGCCCGTCATGCAACCCTGACTCCACCCATAAATCAAACCAATGAACGGTAATCGCTACAGCCTTGTAATCCGAGAGAATGCTTGGCACACGATCAAGAGGAAAACAGTATAATGTACCCCCTTGGAAACCTGAGTGAGGATAAGATACAAGCAGACTCGGAGAGTTAGTAGCTGGTGAATACAGAGGGTGTAGAGATTAAGGATAAACTCGGCTACTGAAAAAAATACAAGGAACCTGACTCCGATCGTGAAGCCCTAGAGATTGCTAAACAAGGCTACGCACTTAAGCTACCAGGCCTAAAGAGATAGACCTGAGAAGCAGAGGCCAAAAAAGTAAATGCTCCTAGTTCTCCAAGAACCATCCAAGTGTTACTCCCAACTGCAGTGCAACAACACATACAGCAAGCCACCAGCACAGAAAACTGAACAGTACTGGGGAGAAATTATGGGTAGAAAGGAGAAAGAATCTAACACCAGTGCAATGGCGCTGCTGATAGACAGAGCACAGCAATCTCCCAGAACAGAAACCAGTCACCATCACAGTATAGACATCCGCAGCGGTCAAAAACATGAAGAGCTGGCAGCACTCTGGACAGACATGTCCAACTGTGCTAAAGAAAATAGCGTGCATGCACCCTACGCACAGATGAACCAGCGCATAGCAGCAGGCTCCCACCCAAACTGGCTAGCAGAGGACAGTGGCTGATCATGAAAGACCCCGCAAGGGAACAGAACCGTCCAACTACCGCCCATAACCCTCCCCACAACAGGAAAGTCCTATCAGGCATCGCTAGCTGCAACTACCAGGACCACATGGCGCATACATGAGCTACAGCTCCAGAGGGCATGGAACAACACCAGAGCTCAAACAACTGTTGCCATAGCAAGAGCAGTCGCCCAGACCAAAGCTAGACAGACCAATCTGAGCACAGCTGAGTTGACACAGAAAGCCTACGACTCCAATGCAGCAATGATCTGTAAGATGCACTATCCAATCGTTCAACAGGCACTAAGACCTTCCTCAAAACTCAATGGATATGGAAGACAACATAGAAGTCAACCAAGCGTTGCACAAGTGGCCATCAGTGTGTATACCAAGGTGATGCACTGTACCCAGCTGCTGTCTTCTTGCTAGGCTAAACCCTCAGCAGATAACACAGGACTCGAGATAGGGAAAGTTAGGAGTGGAACTACCATCGCACTCCTCTAACATGGATGATCATCAAAGCTGAATGCTAGATTATGTAACACATCGACTCGCAATCACCTGACCGTGATCTCATGAGATATCGGGATGTCATTCATGACTCGAGAAGTGTGCGGGTGATTTGTGTAAGAGAGGAAAGTAGTCAAGACTGATGGTGACTACCAGCTGGCACATAGCATACATACAGACCAGCTATCACGTAGCCTTGGCGTCCCACATACTGGAACTCCAGATTGAGAGGCAAGGAAGACAGGCAACATCCAAGTATCACCAAAGGATAAGACGGTCCTGAAGAGCCAGCTCAGGTGAAGACAAGATCCACGACCATCAACGATACGCCCTGCCATCATTCAGATACCCTGCCGGTATAGTGAGCTGGCCAAAGGACATGGAGGCTGCCGATGTGGAAACCGAAGCCTCTCACAATGCACGGAGTTCCACCCAATCCAACACCCAGAGCTGTATACCAGCCGGAAAGAAGGCGGGCGGAGGCTGGTGAGCATTCAAAGCACTGTCCTGACGGAAACCGGAAACCAGGAGTACGTCGTAGATGGCCCCCAAGATGAGCTGCTTAGAGAATGCTGAGCAGCAGCAGACATTGGGGAGTAAGACCAGCAGAGGAACCGCTCACATGTGCAAGCACAAGACCCTGCATGGGATGTACCATCGAAGATAGGATGGGTGTGGCTGACTTGGAAATCTACCAGTGGCTTGAAGAAAAGGGTGACTAAAAGACGGCACTGAGCGCTGATCATAGCAGCAAGGAACGCACTTGAGCACCAGATCGGTTAGCAGGGGTTCGCACATAGAGAGGACCGAGGTGCGACTGTGCAGAGAGGCCTCAGTGACGTCCACACACTAGTGGGATGTATAGAGAAGACAGCAAGAAAGGCGACATGAACGGCACACCAAGTGGGGCTTGTGTCAAGACGTACTCTGCACAGTGTATGGGCGAGACCCTCCCAAGATCAGATTGGGAGATTCCACAGAAGGTTTGGGAAAGCAGGGCTAAGATTCTGGTGGACTTCAGTCCAGGACAGACAGGAGGGTACTGGCCAATCAACCAGATCGTGGGGGTAATAGACAAGGACCAGGAAGCGCCGGTAGGTGATAGAGTATTTATAGCATGCATTTTCAGTGACCAAGCACACATCAGGAGAAGGATAGGAAACGATGTTGAAGTATCCAGGGCGCTAAAAAGGAATAGGAGGAGAGGATGTGGAAAGTAAGGCCAAAGTAGGTCCCGGTGAGTAGGAGCATCGGGGGCTTGACTCCTAAGCTGGGGTTGTAGTGGCTCAACAGATCCCCTACGTGAAACATCATCAGAGCTCTCTGTCCAGAAGAGTGCAGTGCTAGGAACAGCTAAGATACTGCGCAGAACCCTCAAACTCCCAGGCCTCTGGTAGAGGACCCGAGATTGAGGAAGACACATACCACCCACAGGGGTGAGAGAGGAATTTTTTTTTAATTTTATATATATATATATGTATATAGCTTAAAATATATATATATTTATATATATATATATATATATAAAAAAAAACAGTCCAATGAAGTCAGTCTGGGATCTAGAGTCAAGCTTGGTTCTTTCTTTTTGAGGCATTGGACTAGTGATTCACCCCAGAATTAAAGTTTTGTTTGTTTGCTTGTGATGAGGGATTTCATCTAGGACAGATCCAGTTTTATCCTATATTCTAAAGATCTGAGCACAGCTCTGTCCACAGCTAATTAATATGAATGTTTCAGTTGACATAATGTGAGAGAACGCTGGCAAGTGACATACAGTGCCACTCTTCCAGGGACTGAATATGCTGCCTTCCCAGTGGGCCCAGCCTCTACAAGTATTGGTAAGAAGGGGCACCATGTTGCTCTGTCATTGGACATTGAAGCTGGAACTCCATATTTAAATTTTCACTTAAATCCTAACATAGATACCTCCATCCACTGAACTCCCTCTCTTCCCTGCTTAAAAAACCCCTCAAGTATTAAACCACCCCAAGTAGAGGGGTTTTTTCCCCCCAAAAAAGGAAGGAGGGCCAGAGATCTCATTAAGTCCATGAGGGACTTTGCTATTGTTATTGATTTTATACGGAAGGCACTCAGATATTGTGGTGATGGGCAGCAATATAAACCCCTAAAATAGAAAGATAGGTAATCCAATTGTGACTTAAAATTATAAAACATTATATATGTAAAATATTATACAGCTATTATTTCACATGGCACTTGCGTCTCGTTCTGGTTTAATATACATGATGGAAAGCTTCTTCAGTTATTTCTTTCTTAGCATTTTGTGTATCTCTCTGTTAAATCAGTAACTCATTCCAATACAATGTTTTTTTCCCCTGTATTTGTTACTTTCTGAGAGTAGAAATAACTCCTCCATTTGCCAATTATTTCTTAGTTTTTACGCTTGCTTGAAGTTGTTTGGCTAACATGCCCTTGGAAGACCTGGCATGTTCTATTTCAGCATCTCTTATAGATTTTTTTTTATCTCATTTTATCTGTAGAGATATACCATCACTTTAATCTAAGTTCTTATCAAAATAATTGTTGGCACTTTCTGTGAGATGATCCACACACAGCACTCTGGCTTTAGGGTTTGTAGCAAATATGATGGAAACTATTGAACATGAATTGGTTGCCTTGCTTAATTTAACATTTCTCATTTGAACCATTATTGCAACAATTCAAGAGTGACTGCAAGAGATTTTCCACTTGTTCATACAAAACCAATGAAGAAGGGCCTATGATAACCATTTGAACAGTTTTTCTCATGCCATAAGGGCAACTGGACTTCCATGAGATCATGCCACTTTTTTGTTTTAATCTGTATATAATGGCTGTTTGGGGCACTGCAGATCCTTTAAAACATGCAACCTGTTAAAAATAGGCCCTCCAAAGTATGTAAGGCGTCTCTAGCTCTGATCTAAGGGTATGTCTACACTATGAAATTAGGTCAATTTTATAGAAGTCAATTTTATACAGTCTATTGTGTATGTCCACACTAAGCGTATTAAGTCAGTGGAGTGCGTCCTCGCTACCGCGGCTGGCATCAGCTTACAGAGTGGTGCACTGTGGGTAGCTATCCCACGGTTCCCATAGTCTCCACTGCCCATTGTAATTCTGGGTTAAGCTCGCAATGCCTGATGGGGCAAAAACTTTGTCGCGTGTGGTTTTGGGTACATGTTGTCAGGCCCCCTCCCTCCTTCCTTCCATGAGAGCAACGGAAGACAATCATTTTGCATCTTTTTTCCGGGGTCCCGTCCGCCGGACCCACTCAGCCCGCTGCCTGCCTGCCTGATCGGAACCCCAGGCAGGCAGCAGGCTGAGCAGCTCAGCCCACTGTTGGTCTGGGGCTCCATCTGCTGGCTCCTGCTAGCCGAGGTCCCACTCAGCCCCGCTCAGCTGGCAGACCTCGGTGAGGTCGATCAGGGTGCCTGGTCAGACATGGCTATCCTCCTCTTAGAGCACCGACTCCAGGTCATTCTCTTCTTTAAGTTTCGTCTCATGGAGATTCGGTCCTTCCTGGAATATCATGCGAGCTGGAGGCTTCTGCCTCAGGCTGCTCTCCCAACCAGCATTACTGTGTAGTCGCACCTACCCCAGCCTACTCCTTGCTCCCATGGCTCATGAAGCCTGGACGGTAGTAAGGAGCAGTTCAACTTGTGTGTGGGGAGGGTACATTTTGATTAAGCCTTCCAGGGCTAATGCATGTTCCTTCAAAAAATGTCATGGGATCTTTTAGGTATATGCAGAGCAGATACAATCCCAGGGTGAAATCCTGGCCCCATTGAAGTGAGTGGCAAAAGTCTCATTGAATTAAATAGGGTCAGGATTTCTGCCTCGGCTTTTAAGGTTGCATCCAAAAAATAGATACACAATAAACATCATGGAAAAAGGCATCATTGGACTCAATAAGATCCCGAGTCTGTGCCCCACTGAAAGCAAAGGTAGGAATAGTTCTTTAATGGAAGAAACAATCACAAACCCAGTGTGTTTTGTTTATCTACCTCAGGAGGTTGGAGAGACAAGGTGGGTGAGGTAATATCTTTTATTGGACCAACTTCTGTTGGTGAAAGAGACAAGTTTTTGAGCCACACAGAGTTCTTCTTAGGAAAGACATGGGTTGGACTGAGCCAACTGTGGCTGTGACTTGAACCTGTATTTTATATCTAAATCTTAAAACATTAAACCATCTCTCCAACCATATCCAAAATAGATACATGCAAATGACAAAAAATATGCATTCCACTCTCTTCTACTTTTGATGTAGCTAGAAGTTTTGAGCACTGTGAAGTATATATATTGTGGAGAGAACAAGTGCCATGTAGGAAACAATATGCTGTTGTCTTGTATTAGAGTTCTGTAAGTAAAGAAACACATTTCAGCATTTATTGTTAATTCAGTGAGGGTTTGTTAGGGTTTTTTCCTGAATTAAATTAAATAAGTACAGTAAGTTTATTTAAAATAACACAGACTCCAATACAGTCATTTTTATTTTGTTGTAAGCTCTTAAAAAGTGAAATTACTACTACATAAATGTTATACTTTACAGTATATTGCATTGGGGGGGAAAGTCTGTGTTGTATTTACTAGCACTGAGTTGAGTAATGGCCCCACTTAGTGGAAAAAGGAGGAATTTTATATATATATTTGAAACCTTCCAACCTGTTTTTTAAAAAATAACGTAAACAATATGCATTATTGTACACCAAAGCCTAGTTCAGTTAGGATTGCAATATAGCCCTGGTATCTGTGGCATTTTGATAGAGCAGGCCACAAGGACTTCGGGACCTATTTGTTGGGCCATGTCACGGGGTCGATACACCCACCATCCTTTGGGGCGTGAGCAGGGTGCGTTACAGCCCCGCAGTAGCATCTATAGGACTGTCCACAGTCACGGGGCTGCATGGCTCTGTGGCCTTAGTCAGTGATGCGACTCTTGTGATCAGGGCAGCAGGGCCTAGCATCCAGAGTCAGTAACATGGCTCTGGTTATCAGGGCAGTGCATCCTAGTGGCCGAAATCAATAATATGGCCCTTGCTATCAGGGCGGTGTGGCCTAGTGGCCAGAGTCAATAATACGGCCCTTACTAGCCAGGCACTGCAGCCTAGCGACCGGCGTCAATAATACACCCCTGCTATCAGGGCAGTGAGACTTAGCGTCCGGAGTCAATAATATGGCCCCTGCTATCAGGGCAGTGCGGCCTAGCGGCCAGAGTCAATAGTGCTAGTGAGCTGGGCCACCACACTGTTTGGCCCGCCCTCTCCACTGTGTCCCAAACCAACGCCCTATTGGTGGCTAGGTTGCCTGCTACCTGCTCTGTGGGGATCCTACTGAAACACATGGAGCCTGTCTCTGGTTCTACAACCGCTTCCCCACCAAGTTTCCCTGGGTCACTTCCTACCTAATGCTCTGCACTTCGCCATCTCCGGGTCTCCGCAGCCTCTCCCATCTCTGTGGTATCCCGAGCCTGTGCATTGGAGTTCATCTCTGGTTGTCCTTCACTTCCTGGAATGCAGGCAGTCCTCCCCCAGGAGTATCAGCAGCACACCTCCTTCCTCACCAGTGATCAGCCCAGACTGAGCTGCTCTGCTGCTTTTTATATTCTGTCTCTAGTTGGAGCATGCCCAGCAGAGCCGAGGGGACCTGGCCTCCTCAGCCAAGAGGGAGGAGTTGATATACCCCGTCACAGGCCAGATGTAGGGATTTCCTCAAGGGAGTTTCCTTACAAAGATTCTGTTCCTTCATGCATTGAAGCACCTTGATGTTAGATATCAGCAACTGCTCATCTTCCTACAGAGTTCTTTGCTGGGGTCTTGCAAGGTTCCATCCTGTCACTC
The DNA here is from genome assembly GCF_003597395.2 of Chelonoidis abingdonii. NCBI lineage: Eukaryota > Metazoa > Chordata > Testudines > Testudinidae > Chelonoidis > Chelonoidis abingdonii. Next base: position 122,679,282 of record NC_133773.1, read on the forward strand.
CTGATTTTTAACATGATTATATGGCTGCTGAGGGAGGTCGTGAGCTCTTTGGAATGCAGTACTATCAGAGTTGATGTTCAGTTAAATTCGTTAAATTCAGCTTTCATAGACCCTAATGGAAGCAGGATCTTGGATGAAAACAAGCTAGTAGAAGCTTGATCCAGACAAGACAGTAGTGATATTAGTAGGTTAGATATTAGAGGGAAACATTTGGAGGAACTGACTAGATTTGTGACTCCTGCCTGTACTTAGGGGACACGGTTTTGGATTCTTAATGGGTCAGTTGCCCTTCCCATGTGGTAGCAGTGGCCCAATATGCTACCTGCAGGCTGTAGCTATTCCTTTGTCACGTGGAACTCTTCACAATTATCCAAGTCTGTATCAATTCAGTGTGTGATGCTATGACGTACTATTTCCTGTTTCAGGAGAACATTCCCCTTGTAGTTCCTATATCAACCAAACAGTGGAGATGGGCTGGGAATTAGGACTCTTGATCTAAAATAAAAATAATTACACGTTTTATTTAAATCCTAACTGGGCTTTTAATCCATTTGATCATGTATTGCTGTAGTTGCTGTGGCTACATTGCGGTGACACCCACACTCTAAGTGAATGTAGCCTGTGATCTCGCTACTCTTATATGTTGGAGTCTCAAAAAAAGGATTACCCATCATAAAATATGTCAAGATGTCCATAAATTTGGTTAAATACTGAATCTGAAATTGCATTAGCCCCAGAATAATAATTGCTGAAATATGAAACAGTTTAAAACATATTTTCCTGAGACAGTAAGTCCTCAGACAGTCCTAGTCATAGCTAATATATTTAATGCTGGAAAGGAAGCCCTGTTATCATGAGCAAATCCCTAATCACACTTTGCAGCATAATTTATTTCCATGGATGCATCCATTTAAATGAAGACTTTGCTATCCATTTTGCAAGTGATTTAGGCAAGGCGTTTCATAAGACTTAAAGGGTAGAGCCCTGCACAGATACAAAATTTGTATCTGCATCTGATCCACAATTCGCAAACATGGTCCACGGACCTCTGTGGATATAAAGTGGATATCCACAGATTTTTCAAGGGTCTATTGAAGGGGACTAAATGCCGAACTCCCGCTGAAAACTCCCTTCAAACCTTGGAGAAGCTTTGAATACTTGAGAATGTTTTATGATCTGCACAGCATATAATGTTGTTTTTTCTTATGATTCAATCAGAAATCTGAAGAGAAAGAGGAAACCAAGTGAGGTGATTGAATAACAACTATGGGAGTATGGGTCCTTTTCTGAGCTCTGTCCCATATTTACTAGGGAATCCTAGGAAAAGTTGCTTAACCAGTCTGTTCCTCCGTTTCTACTATGTAAACTAAAAAAATAACTACTTCCGTGTAACTAAGGAGTATTCTGAGGTACTTGTATACTTTTAAGTAAATAACATAGCTTCAGTAAGGTGGTTCAAGGTTCAGATGGAAAGTCCTAAAGAAGTGATAGTGTTATTATTAATGCAAAATAAGAGTCTCTGCTGTAGAGAAAATAAGTGTAAGAAAATATCATTCTATTTAATTCCTGTTAAATTAGTTCCCCCTGATTACAAGCCTTATCGGAGACAGAAATAGCCAGCATCCCTCAAGAACAAAGTTTAAATAAGTTAGCTTAAAAACTACTTTAATCCTGTCTTAGCCACCAAATGATGTAATCAAATTAAAAAATGATGTGCTCATAAATGAACTTGGTACAAATGTATTAAGTTGTTATGGCAACTGTAACACTGACTTTAAAATTATGGATCCCAAATTCTAGCAAACATAATTAAATGAATTTCTAAGGTAATTGGAATTTCTTTCAAAAATTATTTATGTCGGCACCATCTTTCGTGGTTACTACAGAATTGATTTGATGGCTTTCTAACGAAATCCAATTAATCAAGTAGAATGTTTTACTAGCTAATGAATTAATATCATCTTGGTATTTATCTTATAATCATCACTTATACTGTCTTCACCGTTCCATTTTTCCCTCATATGCTTTTATTGAATATAAATATTTTGCACGTGAGCAGTTAGATTATGATTGCTTTCATTATAACCAACATCAGATCCTTCATTTTTGGCCTTTCTTGGGATCCCATTTACAGTGTGTCCTCATTTCTTTCTTCTAGAAAATGCTCCCTTAGTTTAACTCTGGTATTAGGAGTTTGTTATAGATATAGATAACAGGACTCATGGGGCCAAATCTTGAAAGCAGCTGAGTAGAGTGGATGCCCACTGGGTGCTGAGCTGTTTGGAAAATCTGGCCCATGATGTCTCTCTCCCAGGTTGGATTTGGTTATTTTAATAGGTGATCGTATTTTCCTCTATTGAATATATGAAGCCATGGATTGTTACAGTTTGGGACATGTGAACCCCAGAAGCTCAAGGATGAGTTATGCTTTACCATGAGGAAGGTTGAACATGTGATGTGTGTGTGGTGTTTTATCTAACATTGATCTTAGCTAGATGGAATCAAACCAGCCCCCATGTGCATCTGTGTTTCTCCTTTGAGCATGTGGCCTGCTGGGAAGATATCTTAGGTCCTGTCACTTCTGTTAGCTAATGGAAATTCTCCTTTAATTCATATAGTGGAGGTCTGTAATTTTGGCACCGAAGGGAGTAAGATCTACTGCCCATGTTACATCTATGTGGATTACTTAATAAATGTAGCATCTGTATTTATGAACCCAAATTTTATTACAGTGTCACCCACTTACTGCCTGAGTTAGAATCCTGAGTGTTCACAGTGATCCTTGTTCTTTCAGGACATCTGTCTATCTATATATCTATCAATAGATCGATCGTACATAGTTTTATAGTCCTAGTAGTTTCACTGTTTTAATAGTTTATACGTAGATGAGGCACTCACTCACTCACTCATGCCCGTCACCCCAATCGGGGTATGGGCCGCCATAGATGGGGCAAGTGAGGTAATATCTTTAATTAGACCATTTTTTATTGATAAGAGAAACAAACTTTCAAGCTACACAGAGCTCTTATTCAGGTCTGGAAAGGTGCTAAAAGTCTCACAGCTAAATACAAGATCAATCATATAGTTTAGCATAAGTAGTTGGCACATATTGTAAGGGACAATTCAAGATCAGGTGCGGCTCTAGTGATTTTGCTGCCCCAAGCACGGCAGGCAGGTTGCCTTCGGAGGGTCCGCTGTTCCCGTGGCTTTGGTGGACCTCCCGCAGGCACGCCAAAGGCCTGTGGGAGGTCCATTGAAGCCGCAGGACCAATGGACCTTCTGCAGGCAGGCTGCCAAAGGCAGCCCGCCTGCCGCCCTCGCAGCGACCAGCAGCGCGCCCCCTGTGGCTTGCCGCCCCAAGCACACACTTGGCGTGCTGGGGCCTGGAGCTGCCCCTGTTCAAGATGAAGTGGCTCCTAACCTTCCTGGAGTCCCAGGACAAAAAGAGGGGTAGTAGATTACAGATTGTTGTCATAAGCAATAAATCCAGTGTCTTTATTAAGGCCATGATTTTTAGTGTCTAGCAAAGTTATGAATTTAAGCTCCCAGGTTCATTTTTTGAAAGTGTTGTGCAAGTTTCCTTTGAGGCTGAGGACTGATGGGTCAGATGTAGATCACTTTGTGAAAAGTGTTCACCCACAGGTGAACTCTGTGGTGGTTTTGTCTTTTATCATTTTCCTATGTGAGTTCATTCGGGATAGTAGTGATTATCTGTTTTCACCCACATAGTTGTTATTGGTGCATTTAGTGCACTGGGTGAGGTAGACCACATGTTGTGATAGGCATGTTTAGGGCCTGTGGATCTTGAAAGGTGTTTTTTGTTGATGTTGATCATTATAGCAGTGAAGGTATGTCCAACAACTCCGTCCAGGAGTACCATGCTGGACTTCCCTTCCATGGTACCAATTCAGCCAATGATGGATCTGCCTTCTGATGTATGGGATCTATGTGTACCAACCACCCATACTCCCCAAACACAGGGATGAACTGAGACCTTTACTTCCTGAGGGGTATTTTTGCCTTACTGTACTTGCAGTCCCCTCTTCTATCAGGTCTGGTCCTCCTCAGAGACATCGGTACGACAGAGGAAACCATTTAGAGGAATCCGTCAGAGGAAACTCCACTCCATCTACAAGTCAGAGCATTCTTCCTTCAGCACTGCCAGTAGAACACAAGCTGATTCCTGCATCAGAGTAATCCCATGTTCTGGACGAGCCTGCACCACTTTGAGAGAGACCAGTCTGGACGGAACCTTTAGGAGAACTTGGAGCCATCCTCCTCTCAGACATGACAACCAAAGGGACCTTTGAAACTGAATGCTTTGAGGACCCCCGCAGCTTATTATCTCCTCATATTGGCCTTGATTGGGACCATGGAATCCATATACTAGACACCTGGGATCCATGCAGGAATCGCAGCAACCACCTTCCCTAGCGAGTACCAGCAGGCTCCATCAGAGTATGTGGCGAAGGCAGATCTGATGGTTCCAATGGGTGTATCATCCTCTTCACCCAATGAAGCTATTGCTTAATTATCTCCATCTCCACAGGCAGTACCAGGAGCTTTTACAGAGGGCTGCAGCTGATCTCACTTGAGGGAGTCTGTGACATGCAGCATAGACTCCTGGACATCCTACAACCCTCTAGCCCTAGCAACATGATTCTCCCAGTGAACAAAGCCATTATGGAACTGACTAGCCCAATGTGGCACACTCCTGCCTCCTGTGCTCCAACTCAAAAAGGGTGGGAAAGCATTTATTTTGTTCCAGGGAAAGGGGCAGAGTTCCTGTTTACCCACCCCGCACCTAATTCCTTGGTAGAACAGGCAGACACAGAACAATCCAGATTACAAGACTCCAAGTCAACCCATCTAACAAGGGTGATAAATGCCTTGACCTTTTGGGGAAGAAGGTATTTTTATCTACAAGCCTTCAATATAGAATTGCTAACTATCAGGCCCTGTTGGTGAAATATTATTTCACAAATTACACTCAATTTGTGGCATTCAGAGATAAACTTCCCCAGAAGGACAGGTCCTGATTTGAACCCCTCATCAATGAAAGCAAGCTGATGGCTAAGATGTTGCCACAGGTGGCAGTGGATGCAACATGTAATGCATCTAGAGCCATTGCCCCAGCCACTATCATGAGGTCCAAATTGTGGCTTCACTTTTTGGGGTTTCCCTGGGAGGTTCAGAATACCATTGAGAACTTACCCTGGCTGAGTGTAATCTCTTCAGTGAGAAGATCAATGAGTCATTTCATTCCCTTAACAACTCTTGGACAATCCTCCATTGATGCCATTACATACTGTCCCCCAAACCTTCGCTGATCATCTCACCCTCTTTGTGCACAATTGGAAGGCAATAACAACAGACAAGTGGGTACTGAAATTCATTCACTTCAGCTATGCTATCAAGTTTCTCTTCCCTCCCCCTTACAAATCCCCTCCTCAGCCCCTTTTTAGGGACCACTCTCACTAGGAAATTCTCCGTCAGGAGGTGGTTTCTGTCCTTCAGTAAGAGACTATAGAGCAAGTGCTTCATCAGCATCAAGAAAGAGGTTCTACTTTGTCCTTTCCATAAAAATGGAGGCCAGAGACCCATTCTGTATCTTCAACAGTTAAATGTTTTTATTTACAAGTCAAAATTCTGAATGATTATGTTGGGATCAATAACCCACTCCTTAGAAGAGGGCATGTGGGTTGTGGCTCTTGACATGAAAGGTGCATATTTTTGTGTAGATATTCATCAGTCCCCACAGAAGATTCCTTGGGTTTCTGGTAAGACAAGAACACTACTAGTTCAGAGTACTTCTGTCTGGACCAGTCACAGCACCCCGGGTCTTCACAAAGGTCTTCACAGTAGTGGCAGCTGAGGTGAGACAACATGGTTACACCATGTTCCCATATCTGGACAGTTGACTGCTAATGGGCAAATCCAGTCAGGAAGCCCAATCAGCAACCATATTTTTATTCAGTCTCCTGGCATCCTTGGGAGTCTGCATCAACAAAGAAAAGTCCACTTTGACTCCCACAAGCACTATTTACTTTATAGAGGTGACCCTAGATTTGATCTCAGCCACGGCCTACCGACCTATGGAGAGATTCCATGCCATGAACAACTTGAAAAGAAAAGTCACTCTCAGTGCTCAAACCATAGTCAAGGTCTGTCTTTCCCTACTAGGACACATGACCTGGTGCACTTACATAACTCCGTTTTCTAGGCTTCATCTCTATTATCTGTAGGTCTAACTCTGATCTGTTTACTCTCCAGATGAAGACAACATGAACATCAAGGTAACAGTTCCTGCCAAGGCTGTTCTCTTGTCCACAGCAAGTGCACATGGGAATATCTTTCATTGCACCCACACTCAATGTCACCATTGTCATGGATGCATCCCTCATAGGATGGGGATCTTAGCTGGACTCTCCAGGTTGCATATCTACCTACTAGAGCTGAGAACAGTCCCCGTAGCCTGTAATGCATTCTGTCCACTTATTTGGTCCCACCATATCCAGGTAATATTAGATAACATGATGAGTGTATTCTACATAAACAAACCAGGTGGAGCAAGATCCTGTCTCTGTGTATAGAGGCAGTCAACTTATGGAACGAGTGCATTAGAAACTGCAAAACACTCTTGGCAACATACCTGCCAGGTGCACAGAATTCTCTGGAGGACAATCATCAGACACCTCTCCACAGACCACAAATGGGAGTTACACAGTTCCATCCTAAAAAAGATTTTCACCAGTAGGGAATACCATCCTAGGACTTGTTTGTCTCAGAGACAAACAAGAAATTCAGCCATTATTTCTCCAGAACAGGTCTGGGCAGGGATCTAAGAGTGATTCCCTTCTATTATTCTGGACAGACCACCTGAGGTATGGCTTTCCTCCCATTCTACTACTGCTCCAAGTGCTGTGAAAGATTCACCACAACAAAGCTAGAGTCATTCTCATCCACACCCAAGTGGCCCAGACAATTCTGGTTCCCAAAGTTGATGTGAATATCAATCTACCCTCCCATTCCCATGTGATCCTTCCTGGATCTGGTGAACCAGGAAAATGGCAAGTCTAGACACCCCAGACCAGGCCCTCTCTGCCTCACAGCCTGGTATTTAGATGGACATCAGACTTAGAGTGCCACAGGACTCTTTTCTGCTTTTACAGATCCAGACTAACACAGCTACCCCTCTGATACCAGACTTAGAGTGTTCATGTTCAGAGAACATTCAATCCATTCTTAATCAAAGCGAGTAAGGGTCGACCAGGAAATGCTATTTGGCTAAATGGAAACATTTCTCCACTTAAATGCAAAAGAATCATTTGTCCTCAGATACCGAGGGTACTCCTACTATTCTAGACTAAATCCTTCACCTCAGGAAGTTGCACCTTCTGTTAATTCGCTGCAGGTCCAACTAGCAGGAATTAGTGCCTTCCGTCCTTCAGTGGATGACTAATATTGTTTTTTCTCACCCAACAACCCTCAGATTCCTGAAAGGCTTCACTGGAGCCTTCCAGCTGATAACGAAACCAATACCACAATTTCACCACAAGCTTGCACTTTTCTGCTCTTGAAGAAGAAATGGACGTTACTTATCTGTAACTGGAAGTTCTTTGAGATATGTCATCCTTATCTGTATTCCATGACTCACTCTCCTTCCCCTGTGCTGCAAATCTTATCTGATCCATGGTAATAGGAGGGACTGGAGCGGGATCAGTTCACACTGCCACTTATACCCTTATTTCAGAACAGAAGGAAAACAACTGTGCAGGTGTGGAACAACGGACACTGCTTTCAACAAATCCCTAATCTCAGGTACATGGAATGCAAGCATACCCACATGTGAAATACAGATAGGGACTACACACATCTTGAACAATAGAGTAACCTCTATTTATGTCAGAGCTGGAACATGGCACCCCTGTACAACAAGCATCCATTATGAATAGTCAGTAGCCTGAATGTTCTTGAATGGGATCTCTGACCTCCACCTAAACAAAGCTCATGGACATTACCTGCTCACACCAATGTTTGTGTGCTAGGTTGACAGTTACCTACTCATTGTACCTGGTCACCATCAACTAGTGAAAGTTCTGGGCATAGAAGGAAGTAGAGAGATAGTGTGAATAATACTGAAAATAAATTAATGGTGATATACCTATCTCCTAGAACTGGAAGAGACCCTGAAGGGTCATTGAGTCCAGTCCCCTGCCTTCACTAGCAGGACCAACTACTGATTTTGCCCCAGATCCCCTCAAGGATTGAGCTCTCAATGCTGGGTTTAGCAGGCCAATGCTCAAACCACTGAGCTATCCCTTCCCCACTATGTATTTGGTCTGTAGGAAATCCTTTTTTCTGAGTCAGCAGTCAGGCATTGGAACCATGCACTTGATCACACTTCTTGGTACCTGTGTCAAAAAACGGAAAATATGAACAGATTGAAAGGTTCCATAATGCCCAGGTGACAAACTGCTTAGGAAGGAGTTACAGAGGGAGATATCTGCATTATTTTAGTACCCTGCATGAAAAAAAAGAACAGACATCTCACATGGCAAAAGGCATTTCATGCCTGCCAGCCCAGCAAGTCATACTGCAGTAGGCATTGTGGAAAACCATTAGACTACCTTGGTAGCAGGACCGGCTCTAGCAATTTCACCGCCCCAAGCACGGCAGCATGCCGCGGGGGGCGCTCTGCCTCTCGCGGTCCTGCAGCTCCCATGGACCTCCCTCAGCGTTCCCGCAGACGGTCAGCTGGTCCCATGGCTCTGGTGGAGCTGCCGCAGGCGTGGCTGCAGGAGGTCCACTGGAGCCGGGGGACCAGCGGACCATCCACAGCCACGCCTGCGGCAGGTCCACCGGAGCCGCCTGCCACCCTCTCAGCAACCGGCAGAGCACCCCCCGTGGCGTGCCGCCCCAAGCATACGCTGTGGCCTGGAGTCGGCCCTGCTTGGTCATCATTATCTAGAGTATGTAACTCCAATATGAATATCAGCATATATCAGACTATGGCTCCCTTGTCAAACTGAGCTACAAAGGAGTGAGTCCTATAGATCCTGATGAGCAATCTACATCCTGAGAAAAATGGATGTCATAACTTTAGTATACTACCCCCACTGGTCCCATAACATTTTTGAGATTTTGTATGTGTTGTTTCTGCCCCTGAGCCGCTCCTGGGTCTTTGGGGCACAGTTAGAGGAAACAGGACAGAAGACAGGTTATCTAACTGCTCAGATCCCAGAGCCTGGCTTCATATTATAAAAAGGAGTAAAAGAGGCAAACTGGAGAAATGCGTGTTTCTATTTAATGAGAGACTTTAGTATTTGCCAGTGAGACACTGATATCCCCCCCTCGTGTGTTATGGCAAAGTTTTCTGTGAGTATGCACAGCTCTATCATTATAATGTAACAGCACGGGCAAAATCCACATCTCTGCACTGGGCCTGAATAGCAAATGTGGAATTACAAGTGAAGAGGGAACAAATCCTCCCTGAATCTTTAGCCCAGTGGTGGGCAACTTGTGGCTTTCGAGCTGCATGCAGCCCATCAGCGTAATCTGCTGGTGGGCCGCCAGACAGTTTGTTTACATTTGCATGGCTGCCAGCAGCTCCCAGTGGCTGCAGTTCGCCATTCCCGGCCAATGGGAGTTGCGGGAAGCGGCGCGGGCCATAGGAGCTCTGTGGAAGCACTGAACAGAAACTATTCACTTCAGAATCAGACTTAAATTCTTTGGCAGTTAAGCCTCATGAAACTGAATGAGGCTCTAATTCAAAGCACAGATATATCTGACTTTTACCCAAATAGAATCCTTATCCTTGCTAATTTTTTGCTGGATGTCATACTTACTCATTTTGTTTTGGAAGTAAATGGCCTCACTTTGGACATTGTGACTGCTTTGAAAGCACAGGCCAGTTTTTAAACTTTTGTGAAGTTCCCATTTTGCTTAGTAGGAAATTGTCTATTTTGAGCTGTCTTTACTGCAGCTTATGGAGGTACTGAGCCTTTAGATGTAACTCTCTAGGGACAGGAGTCAGAATTTCTTTGTGCAATGCACTGATGAAAAATAATTATGAACAATAATACATGCTTTACACTTGTCCCAGGCTGATCAGTAATAATATTACAATTTTTTGGCTAGGTAAGGTAAGGCACAGACAGACTAAGGAACTTACATCGAGGTCACATAATGAATGAGTGGTTGGGTTGGAAATTGAACCCACCAGTCCTGACTCCCATTCCACTTCTCTTATGACTAACACTCAACCCATGCATCTGACAAAGTGGGTATTCACCCACGAAAGCTCATGCTCCAATACTTCTGTTGGTCTATAAGGTGCCACAGGACTCTTTGTCGCTTTTTACTCAACCTCTTTTCTCTTATTGCAGAAACTCAAAATACGTAAACCATAAAAGGGATAATAAACTGAAATGTCAGGCCCTCATTAAAATCATGTATATTTCTACCTCAATCCCAGAATAGTTTACTGGAAAAAATAGTTCTCTAATAAATGAGCAATAGCATTTCTTAGGGTTCAGTAGACAATTGACAGATGTTTTCTCTCCATAGAGATCTCCTGAAAATGTATATCAAAAGCAGGGGGAGGGGGGAAAGCAGATAAAGAAGCAGCACTTCTATTTTCAGCAGAGGGCTCTGTGAATAGAGGGGGGAAGTGAATAAAAATAATAATTAGAAATCTGTGAAGATTGCTATTGCTCTCCCACAAAGTTTTTACTTTTGCTCTTTCCGTTCAGAGTCTTTGGACACATCAGTTATCGTTCAGACTGGGAGCTAGTGAAAGTAGACTTCAGACCATCTTTCCCTAGGGAGTGCACAGAAGACGACTATGAATCTTGGGACCTCACAGATCTACAGGTACTGGACACAGAAGGATCTTTTATTCATAATACATAGCGCTTATGTAATGCTTTGATATTCATTGTACTGCACAAACATTCATGAATGTGGATTTCAGCACCCAGCTTTGACAACCCCAGAGTGATTTTCGGAAGGATGAAAATAGTCCATTACTGTTTTTTATCAGTGACGTCAGAATGGCTTAATCATTGTACAGGAAATAGATTTTGTGTTTCTTTTATAACCTAAACTGGGCTGGGGAAGAAGGAAGTATACCTAATTACTTGCCACAGTAATAGGTGGTCATGATGGATTGTGGAAAGTTAGCCACACACTGGACATTAAAACCCATCTCACTGATCGAAGCAATTTGAACATGCAGTTATATGTTCTGCCAACTTCCCAACCAGGCACTATACTCATATGTAAAGCACCAGAAGTAATTCCAGAATCTCAGTGGACTAATTGTGTATTAGAGTCCAGTTGTTTTGGGCAATACAGTTCTGTACTAATTCGTTAATGCTATATTTCTCTCAGTATCCTGGCAAATTTTAGGCAGCTACATTCTCTGTAGTATTCTCTTTACAGTGTATTGTTTGTATAGACCACTTTGTGATCCATTTGGATTAAACGAGATATATCCCTGTTAGTCATGATGCTTACTCTCATTGTTATTTTTACTCTCCTCCCTGTGAATTTATTCCCTTTTCTCTATCTGTGCCGCTTTTTCTACGTTTCTTCTTCATCTGCCATTCTGTATTATTCCAACCAAACTTTCCTTCAGCACTGTCATGGTATAATTCCCAAATCTGAACCTTAGCTTTCAAAATATGGGTACCAGCATGAATCCTCTAAGCTTAATTACCAGCTTAGATCCTTTAGTGCTGCCACCAATCAGGACTCTGAGTGCCCGATAAACTCTGGTCTCCCCAAAACCTTCCTTGGGGACCCCCCAAGATCTAGACCCCCTGGATCTTAATACAAGGAAAGCAAACTCTTTCCCTCCCTAGGTTACCCTGGAAGATACTGTAATTAAAACCCCTTGAATCTAACACACAGAGGAATTCCCCCTCACCTCTCCTCTCTGTCCTCACCCAGAGGCAATACAGATTCAAGCTCCGTAAATCTAACACAAAGAGATAAACTCAGAGAGCAGGTTTTCCCTCCCCCCTGTCTTCTTCCCACCAATGCCCTGGTGAGTGCAGACTCCCTTCCCTGGAGTCTTACCCAAGATAACCAAAAGATCAATTAGATTCTAAAAAAAGAGGAAAACTTTAATAAAAGAAGGAAAAACATAAAAATTGTCTCTGTAATCAAGATGAAATATTACAGGGTCTTTTAGCTTATAGACATCCAGCAGAAATACAATTTAAGATACTTCCAGCAAATACACATCTGCAAATAAAGAAAAACAATTTAAAAGACTATAACCGCCTTTTTACTTACTCACTATTCTGAATAGATAAGAGACTGTAGCAGGGAGATTGGCAGAAACCTGGTTGCACCTCTAGTCCTGTCCAGGACCCAGAGAGAACAAAGCCAAACCCAAAAACCACAAACAAAGGCTTCCCTCCCTTGAGATTTGAAAGTATCTTGTTTCCTGATTGGTCCTCTGCTCAGGTGTTGTTTGTTAGCCCTTTCCAGGTGAAAGAGACATTAACCCTTAGCTATCTGTTTATGACAAGCACTTATTCATTGGATACATTATCACTACTGCTATACTCCTCCTCACCTGGAGCATGCTAGGTATGTACTTAGAATGTAACATAGCCCCTAGCCTTAATGAGAAAAGTACATTGAGACAGTAGAATTACACCTCTCCATGGAGTTTCAGAAACTGGAAATTACTGAAATTATTTTAAAAATTGATGGAGTATTTAAAAATACCCACTTACCTGTACATTAAGTGTTTAAGTGACCGTTCTCCAGGCAAAAGTACCTGAGCAGTGCATATAACTGCAGAATTGGGGCCACAATTACCCAGACATTTTAATGCATATCCTTAGACTTCTGCCCTTTAGAAAATATGTCTCAATATCTGGAGAAGATTACTCTGTTTTCCATATTTGTATTGTGAATGATTCAGATAGAGTGTTCAAACAAAAAGAAAAAAACGAAGCTGTTGTTATTCATTATAATGCATCCTAAGCGTACAGTTGCAGAACGGTGCTACAGAAATAAATCACCGTCTCAAACCATTAATCACTATTGCTATTATTATTTATTTGTATTACAGTGACCCAAAGTGAGATCTGGGCTCCATTGTGCTAGGGAGCTGTACAAACATATAGTAAGGGACAGTCTCTGTCCTGAAGACTTAGTCTAACTAGGCAAGACAGACAGGAGGGTAGAAGAGAAAAAAGTATTAGTATCCCCATTTTACAGATGAGAAGCTGAGACTCAGAGAGATTAACAAGATGTTCACAAGTGACAAGATTTCAGGGGTCTTTGTTTTTGAGTGCCCAACTTGAGACATCTTAAATAAGCTTGTTTTACAGAAAGTGTGGAGTAAATGCCATGTGAAAAACCAGGCCCCTTTAAGGTGTCTCACATATGGCACCACAAATCAAGACACTCAAAATCACTAGGCACTTTCAAAAGTCTTGACCTAAATACCTTGCCAGAGTTCACCCAGGAAGCTGGTAAGAGGGTCAGGAATTAAACCCAGCTTTCCTGATCCTGAGTCCAGTGCTTCAGCCGCAAGACCAGCCTTTCTCTCGCTACAGTCTAAGTCACAAGTGAGTGGACTTCATGACAGTACAATTTGGAACAATCACAGAAAAACAAAACTTCTCATAGCTTTGCTTTTTACACTCCTGTGCTTTAATGTTCAGGGTGATCGCTGCATCATGGGTCAGCAGAGAAGTTTTCGGAAGAGGAAGATTTCATCCTGGTGCATTAAAGGGAGGAGTGTCACATCTGCTCTCACATCCAAAGTTTGCGAGTGTGCAAACTCTGATTTCTTATGGTGAGCCTTTCTATGGATTTTCAGGGTTATCCTAGAGATGAAGTGTGAGAGAGTCTGGGATGTGTAAACCCCACAACTTTCCTAAGCTGAAAACAGCAATAAAACATCCCAGCAGGATCTGAATGAGAGATTGTTTTCCCATCTGTTCCTTTTTGAAAGGCAAAATTACTTCAGTAGTCCTATTACTGTTTATGTTGGTGGGTTTTGCAAGCAATTATACAGAATTTCATAGCGTGGCAGAGAAATGCAAAGCTACAGAAGCTGAAGTGCTGTGGAGTTTCTTTTGAAAAACAGAACCACAAAAGCGCTGACATTTTTGAAGTAAGGTGTTTTGTTTTTTTTTTCCACCTAACTAGACAAGTCCTGATGTTTTACTCAGGCAAACTCCCATGGAGCAAAATTTGAATGATGATCAGAAGATTTACCTATTGTATTTAATACAAATCCTCTCTAGTTCTGAGTAAAGTGGAGGAAAAAGAGTGGTAAAAGAACCCCTTTAAAAAAACTAAACAGCCAATAGAGAAGAATTCTATGGAACTAGTTCACAAAACTTTTTGGATCCAATTCTGCCCAGAAATCACTGCCTTAGGAATCACCCTGAGGGCAGAACTGGGCTCAGCATGTTGTGTGTTGGCTTGATCCAAGATAGTATTCAAAAATAGGTTCTCCCTCACTTCTATCCAACCACAGAAAAGAGATTTGCTAATAAAGAAGGGGCGCTAACAGATTAATTCGGTTTGTTTTGCAGTGATTATGGATTTGAACGTTCAGCACCTCTGAAATCAGAATCCAGCAAGTGCTTTGCTAACTTTTGGTTTAACCCAGAATCACCCCCTGAAGATTGCGTATTAGGGCGGGCCTATGCGAGCGGCACAGGGTAAGTATTTGATACTTTTACCAGCATTCAGGGGGAGAGCACTGCTGCAGAGGATTACAACATAGCCTTCGGGAAAAGTAATTAAATACTCTTTATAGTTAAATTGTTTACATCAAAATTGTCCTTAGGTAGGTTTAGTGTGTAGGAGGGTTTCAGTGGAGGGAAGGGCTAGGACTTGCAGGAAGGACCAGGGCACTATCAACTTGATTTTTTTTTAAATTGATAAAGCCCCCTTTAAATGGTATGTCCTGATTTTTAAAAAAATTCCCTTTAAAAAAAGGTTTTAAGGGTTTTCTCTGATCCTTGAAAACAGAAGCATCAAACATACAAAATATGGCCAAACCCAAGCGCCCACAAATCTTGTCAAACTCCAAAAATCATAAAATAGGCTTAAAAAATAAGGAGATTTTGAGGGTTTTTTTTTTCATTTCTTTTGTGGTATTTAAGCCTTTAGGGATGTGATGAGCTTTACAGTGACTACAAGGTGTAAAGACTGTAGAGCCATGGCCTACCTGCTGGGGCTGCTGGCCTCTGAGTGAAACCTGCTACTTGGGTCACATTTTCCTGCTTTTCTTCACAATGATGAGAGTTAGAAACATACTTTTTTGAAAACATGAAAGCTGAGATTCTCAGGTAATCACATGCTTCCAGGAGCTGGTGCTTTCAAGAAAGCAGCAAACATCAAGAGACTAGTGAAAAATCACTGTCAGCAACAATGCACCGCTTCCCATTTGTCTCCTGTATGCACCCTTAATTGGTGTCTTTTCAGTTTCAGGGTTGCTGCTACTAGTACTAGTAACCAACTTCTTGCAGAGTCTGAGCTAGAGCATGTGAATGTGCTCCCCACAGAGCAGCTCATGACGGATGCAACTCGCCATGTAGGGAACAGTCCTCAAAGGCCTCAAATAAACAATCAGAAAAGAGAGAGAGAAATATTTTTCTCTAAACTCTTTTCTGATAATCTTAGGAGCTGGTTATAACAATAGTAGCTACACATTTTTCAGATATGACTTTTAAGTTGACAATGACCCCTTTAATTTTAATCCTTTAATTTTATTTTGGAACAATTTACCCTCTGATTAAAATAATTTACAGTTTTCGGAATAAGTATATATCCTTGCTCAGCTTCTCATGCTCCTTCTCCATCCCCTCATGTCCTCAGGGGTAAAGAATTCTGCAGAGAATGGATTCTTTTCCTAATCCTATGGGGAACTGAGAATCAAAGGAAAGCTTTACCAAACCGTAAACAATAGAGCACAGAACATACACACTAAAATGTGGTATGATGTGTATGCTGAGAATAAGTTGCAGCTGGCAATAACATCATCTTTCTCAGCTGCATAGATTGGGACCAAATGTTGAAATGTCAAATCAGGCAAGAAAATCAGTTTGCTGGTATTTGCTTTATCAGTGAAGATCTGTTTTTTGTTTGTTTGTTTGTTTGGTTTTGGTAGTGAATGGCCACTGTACTATAGCATGTTTGAACTCAGAAGAATGAAACGTCAATTGTGTTAAAAAGAGTGGTTAAAAATTACAAACCTGACTGAAACTGATTCTTGCACAGTTGCAGCATAATCCTGAGTGCTTCCTTGTTAACCTTCAGCCAATCTTTGTCAAGCTTTATTTTTTTATTCTGTTATGCAAAATTTGTATTTTAAAGAGTTTTAAGAGCCATGCAAGCATAGAGTAGTTCATCAGCACTGGAATTAGCTCCTCAGTAATGCAGAAGCTGTTTGATCTGATTTCCATGTGATCTCTGGGACATTGACCAGACCCACTGAGAAGTCAATTACCCTGTGGTAGCCATTGTTATACTGTTCTGCAGTGCCTCCAATGGCACCCACCTGTTATTCTCCAATCCTGTGTGCTCACTGCTTATTGTTTTATGCAGGTACAGGAAAGTGGTGTCTAATGTATGTGAAGGTGGTGTTGACTTGCAGCAGAATCTAGCCCAGCATATGTGTCCACTGATTGCTCCCAAAAGACTGCAGATCAGCATTAAAGGAGAGAGCCTGGCTGTTAAACCTGGGGAGGATGTCACCTTTGTAGTCACACAAGACCAGGTAATGATGAACTTCAGGCTCTTAAAAATGCAAGCGCTGGTTTAGAAGTTATTTCTACGCACTCATTTCTCTCCTCTCTGGCTGGGTGAAGAGAGATTAGCCCCTGGCTTAGAAACAGGTGCACAAACCATTCCGTTGCTATTGCTCCATCCATTGAACCAAATGGAAGTATTCAGTGAACTACAGAAATGACAACTTTGTCTAAGAAACCGGGGTCATCCCCTCAACAGTGTTTTTCTCCACTGTTCCTTAAAGATATCAGCAACTTTGAAAATCTTACCTTAAGATTAAGATTGAGTTAAGCGCCAACTCCCTTGATCTGCTTTGAATATTCCAGTTTCAGTGTTAGAGGGGAGTCAAGTGAGATGTAAAGAAATTGTACTTAAAATCATGTGGAAAACAGAGTACAGACAACATTAATACAGATAAATGTTCAGCCTCAGTAAAGACATGGCGGGGGGGATGATGAAGCCAAAGAGCCTGAAGTAAATTCATGCATTTCAGCAAGGCTGATGATACAGTCCGTGTCCCAGATTCATTCCTGCCCACAGATGGGGATTAGCCATCATGTCCCAGATTTTCAAAGGGTACAGCACCCACAGTGTTACAGTGGAAGCTGCTAGTGGCAGATTTGAAAATCTGGACTTTATTTCAGTGCCTAAAATAGGAGCTCTTATCTCTTTTTTGACCATCTGGCCCCAATTTTGGGTACTGGACACTTGAAAATCTGGCCCTGAGCTCTTTTGGTCTCACCTATTAAAGTAAATCACACCTTCTTGGTAATCAGATAAAACATAAGATAAAATCACTAGGAAGTAAAGGATAATGACATCTATTCTGTATAGTCCTTATTGACAGGTTTCCCTGTGTTGCCTAAAAGAGGCAACATCTTAAAGGTATGACCAGACTATAACAGTCTGATCTGTAGGATGGAGCAGTCTGATCTGTTATGTCTGTGGTTCTTAACACTTACTTATTCAGTGCCAGATTTTGCCATACTTTCTCAGGTTGAGTACTACTTTACTTTGACACTAATCCCATTGATTTCAAAGAGTCTGAAGGAAATTCATACATTTCAGCAGGCCGCCATGGTACAACCATGGACACTGATTCATTCCTGCAGAAGCCAATGGGAATACTTGCAGAGTAAGTTACTTCTCAATATGTGTCAGAATCTGACTTTAAGTAGTTATTAGCTTAGATATGGTAAGGTCAGATATATCTCCATTCTTTTCCTAATTCTCTGTGCTGTCACCATTTCATTGTTAGTAAAGAAACAGCACTTGACTATTATCTGAGAGATCAGTAATTTATCATTTCTGTTAATTGTGATGGGGCATCTAAAAATATGATTTTTGCCAGAGTAGGAATTCTGAGGTTTGAATGTGTTTCTCTGTCAATTGGCTGAACACCTAGGACATGCAAAGATGCTCAAAGGTCACAAATAGTATTCTCTCTCTCTATTAGTGATAGCTAAGCATAATACTCTGAACTATGTCTCCTTTACAAGAAACCTAACAATTTGCTGCCCCCTATGGCTGAGAATCAATAAGTCCATAACATTAGTTAGAAACAGAAAGGCAAGTTTTGCACAAGGGACCATTTAGGTCTTCTGACAATTAGTGAGCTTAAGAGAGAGATCCACTAACACCAAAGAGATGTAATATTATATCTATCTGTCACACACCATTTTAGTTTATTGCTGTGTATGAATGCCTGTTCTTAGTTTCACAGGAGCGAGGGGCTTTGGCTCACACCTGTGTTTGTCTGGGTGATACATTACTGAGTTTCTAAATAGTAATAATATTAATAACAAGAAGAGGAAAATAAGCTGTCCCAGGCTCTGCTCGCTCAGTCCACAAAATGCATGAATAAACAATGTTAAGAAAATCCACTATTCGCAGAAGAACTATGTAGATGTGTCCAAGTTCCATTGAATTTAGCTGTATTTTTCCCGTGTTCCTCTTTTGTTTTCACACCATTATTATCTTCCTATTTTGTAGAATGAAATCAGTGCTTTGAAAACATCAAGATCCCTAAATAGTATTATAGTAGGAAGGGCATTGTGAGAGCAAAAAATTCATTAAAACTCAGATCTGGTTCACAACATAAAACCTTACTCGTGTACCCCCTGGAGATAGTACGTAGGTGCTTTGCTAGCATAAGAAAGCAAACAAGCAGTATTTGCACTTTAGTGTCACCTAAATGAATTGCACTTACAAGCACACAGCTGAGGAATCTCCTTTGCTTTAAACTTTATTATGGTATTGTCTCCTCCACTAAATTCCACCCATCTGTATCCAAAGAAAATGGTGATTTGAAGGAAATGTTCACAGCAGAGGAGTATACAAGGCAGTAAACTCCTTTTGTGGGTGATGCATTCTGGAGTTGAGGCATTTGAGAACTTTGCAAGATCTTCACTGTGAGCATTCTCTCACCTTGTGAACATTTTTTCCTTTTATCTGACAAGACAGAAGAAATTCACCCAAACAGCAGCACTTAAAAAAAAAATGTTTTCCTTTCCTTTGTAACGCAAAGATCTGAAAGTTCTTGTCTGCTGTTGCCTCCTTTGATCTTCTGTTAACATCATGTTTGGGGATGAGGTTTTGAAGTATGACTTTTTCAGAGTGTGGCCTGTGTTGAAATGGAATAATGGAACTGAACATATAAAGATTTCAGGGTCATTCGAGAGGCGACAACACGTGATTTTTGAATGCTGTGATTGACTGAAATCCTTGTCTAGTCATATAATTATTGTAATGCACTGTCAGGTGCGTAGCTGCACGACTGCCTTTCCTGGATGCAATCAGAACTGTTACAATGCGTGCCCTAGGCCATGTTCTGCAAACTGCTAATGGAGAGTCTCCTGTAGCTCCAGTCATGTGTCCCTGTCCAAATGGGAGAATCTGCGTTCTATACTCACTGTCATGAATATCCCTGGTGTGTAGCCTAGTGACAATGTAAAATCATAAATGGTTATGTTTTTTGTTTTAATGAAGTTGCACATTGAAGGCAATCTTTATCATCCCAATACTGTAGGCCTGACTTTAGAAAGACAGTGTCATTTTCATGTGCAGTCGGCAGAGCTACAATGAATAAGAAATTATAGCAGATGGCTACGGTGGTATAAATGCTATGCTAGCAATAGTAACACTGTGCTAACTATACTATGCTAACCCTACACTATGCACTAGGCTTAGTCAACTGGGTTTTTGCTAGCACAGTGGACAGGGCTTATGAATCCTAGATAAGGTCAATGAATACTTATAGATTGGGATTGCTCCGCACAGTCATGTTGGTCATATCCAGAGGCGTAGTCAGTGTAGCATAATGCAGTTACAACCTGTTGACTAATCTGGAATATTTTATCCTCATTAAACTAGATCTGTGTTACAGATGAGGGAATATTAATACACACAAACACATACACATGCCACTGCCACCACCCGTCCTCCCCCTCCCCGGAGCAGGGATCGTCATTCTGTTCTGTGCTTGTATAACACGTAGGACAATGGGGACTTGGTCCATGGCTGGGGCTCCTAGGCACTACCACATACAAATAAGTAATAATAATGTGTCCTGTTTCTTTGAATCTTGGATATTCAAAACATCTCTGATCTATTTCTTCTGCTAGGGAGATATTCTAAATACCAAGTACCAGGTGGACCTTGGGGATGGCTTTAAGGCAATATACGTGAACCTCACAATGACAGGGGAACCCATTCGGCACCGTTATGAGAACCCTGGGATTTATCGTGTCTCAGTCAGGGCTGAGAATGTTGCCGGGCATGAGGAAGCAGTGGTGTTTGTTCAAGTTAATTGTAAGTTGTGCTGTTTTGTTTTTCTCTGGTTTCACTTTTGCAGCTTCACAACAACCTGATGATAGCTACAGGGCAATGATTTCCAGAAGAAATTATATTAAAGATCTTATCACCAAAATACATTTCTTTGAATTTGCTCATGCCGTAGTGCACCTGCTGCACATGGTTAATGCAGATGATTGTAAATGGGGGAGGGTATTACCAAACCAAAGGGAGACTTGACTTTAAAGGGAAGCATGGTCTAGTGATTAGATAGCAGGAGCATCTAAGGCAGGAGTAGGGGTATCCAAGTTCTAATCCCAGCTTTGACAATAAATTCCTTTGTGGTTTCAGGATCCATTTTCAATCTTGGGTGGCTAAATTTAGCCACCTAAATACGTATTCAGATACCTAAGTAAGTGACCTTATTTTCAAAGGTGTGGAGATGATGTCTTCTCTTCCCTGATTTTCAGAAGTCTCAGATCAGTGGGAGCAGTAGGTGCTTCTTACTTCTGAAAATCAGATAATTAGCTAAGAACACGAGAATTGATTAGAGACAGGAACTTAAGGCAACAGGAATAAGTGCACTAACTTATTTAGTTGCTTAATTTTAGCTACCCAAGTTTAAAATGTTGGCTTCAGTATATATTGACTTAACTGCATATTGCAGTGAGAATGTGCAGTATCACGTGAAACAGGCCATTTATTTTTCTTATAATTAAAACCAAAATAAAAACCATCAACTAGAATTCGAAGAAAATAAACAGCAGGGCACAAGGAATAGCATGCTCCATCAGAGGTTTAATGTACCTTAGTGAATTCATAATTGAAATAAAGCAGGCAGCTCACCTCTGGAACTGCATTTTCCTCCCCCTTCAGAACTCATAAGAGCTGTTTCTTCTCCTGTTCTTAGATAGGTCAAATAGAAACCCAGAAACAAATCATATAGTCAAAAAAAGGCAGGTTACTCCTCTTGTGTTCTCCAAGTACAAGCTTCATGCTTTGGGGAGTGGGATGGGTAGCCTCCATCATGAATCCTGGAACCAAATAAAAAGCAGTAAACATTGGAGCCTCTGCAGAGATTGGAACTTTTAGTGTAAGTCTATAGGAAATGGACAGTGGCTCCAGCTACCCATATTTCCTTTCTGTTAACCAGAGTCTTTGAGATGCAGCATTGCCTAGTAATTAATGCAAAGAGATCTAGGTTCTATTCCTTCCTCTGCCCTTACTGGCTGTGTGATCAGTTAGGGCCCTATCTTGCATCCATACAGATTAATTGCAAAATTCCCATTAAAAGCAAAGGGAGCGGGATTAGGCCCATAACCTCTATGCCTCCGTTTCATTATCTATTTTTTTAAAAATTCAGGTAGTAACATTTTCTTACAGTATAGTGTTCTCAGGTTTAGTTCAGTATTTGTCAGGTGCTTAGATGCCAAGCTGATAGATATGATAAACAGAAGCAGGGAAGGAGAGTGGGTGAGTGTGGGTCTGTAGAAGCAATATATGCCTGCTGTGATAGGTGAGTAAACTTCCTTTCTCCACTGAGAATTGCCTCACTCTTGGGAGACTGACGAGCAGTAAGAACCTCTGAAGGATTGCCTTCCCAAAATGTCCCTCTCATTTGACTTCTGTATTGGGAGATGAGTGATGAGTGAAGGATGTAAATGGAGTTTCATCTGGTGGATTTACAAATGGCAGAGGGGGAGGTATTTCTCAAGTGTAAAATGATGCTGTATCTAATCTGGTGTTGGAACACTAATTTGATTAGTATTGAGTACAAAGGCCAATCCACTAGGATAATCTCTAAACTGATTTTGAGTTTCATCCCCCCTTGTATCCCCTTCCGTATTCCCATCGGACTTTAATCCAATGCTACAAACAACCTTGGAGTCGTATAAAAGTATTTTGTCTTGTCCAGGGTCAATAGGTACTTTTCATCTGATTTATGTAGTCCTGGTAAATTGTGAGGTTTGAAGAAGATGAACAGGACAATTAAGATGGAATCTGGAAATTCTAGAGTAATTTAGGTTGTGGGCTCAGAAACACCTTATCCCGTAGAATATCATGAAAGTAGAATAAGCCATAAACACGAATATCTCAAAATTCTTTTTACCTGATGTAACAGTCAGGAGGAATGCAGTTTTGAGGGACAGAGGTCAAAGGCAGAGTTCATGAAACTTGTCAATACTAAACTCAAGCCCCATGAATAGGAAGTCCCAAACTGCAGGACAGATATGCACCAGATCTTTAAAGAAACTTTTCATTGTGGGATGTACCAAAATTATGAGTCTCTGATCCAGAGGATAAGCTGCTGCAGCCAGTACTAGGGGCTAGAGCAAGGCTCAGTTCTTTGAAAAAGCAAGTACTTGGACTAGAGTAAAGGAAATTGTGGAACATAGGCATACCCACAGTGACTGTGAATTGGACATGAATGGGCAATGATGTAATTAGTGCAAAGAGGGAAAGGAAAGACTCAGAGTGATGTCTGGATTGAGGCTAATGGCTCTGAATGACAAAGAGATGTTTAGGTTTCAGAGTAGCAGCCATGTTAGTCTGTATCTGCAAAAAGAACAGGAGTACTTGTGGCACCTTAGAGACTAACAAATTTATTTCAGCATAAGACTCATAATCTCTGGCTGCCCTAGGGTGACCAGATGTGCCTATTTCGTAGGTTTCAGAGTAGCATCCATGTTAGTCTGTATCCGCAAAAAGAACAGGAGTACTTGTGGCACCTTAGAGACTAACAAATTTATTTCAGCATGAGCTTNAGTCTGTATCTGCAAAAAGAACAGGAGTACTTGTGGCACCTTAGAGACTAACAAATTTATTTCAGCATAAGCTTTCATGAGCTACAGCTCACTTCTTTGGATGCATAAAACGGAATATACAGACAGGATATATTTATACATACAGAGAATATGAAAAGGTGGAAGTATGCATACCAACAGGAAGAGTTGTTTAGAATGCAGAGAGAAATGATAGGATGGATTCATTATATATAATAACTTAATTGATGTTTGTAAAGCACTTTGGGTTTCTGAAATGAAAGGTGCAATATCAGTAAAAAAAATAAGTGTTAAAAGCCTCCAAGCTTTGAGTGCTTTTCTGAAACAAATATAATTCATGCCTCCTATAAAGATTTTCTTTCAATATTATTTAGTAAACATTTTTAGGGACCAAAATATAATGAGACTAGTAAGAACAGAGATTTTGAAGTGATGCAGTTTTTGTAAACTGCCTGCAAATATAGCCTCACTAGGTAAAACTTCAGAAAGGGACAAATTTACTCTAAAAGCATGTGTTTAATGTACAGAAGTTATACATTTAAATTTTGCAAATCAATTACTTTAAAAATCTGTCTATTAGAAGCTATATATTTATTGGATATTATGCTGAATATTAGCCTGACTAAAAAAAACAACAAGGAGTCTGGTAGCAACCTGACTGCTGATACTTTGTAATGAAAATGAACAGTCAGCATCATTCTTCTCAGATTTTGCCTTAAAAATATCAGAGGCCTGGTAGAATTTCCATCAATTTTATCTTTGATTACTTTCCTTTTCCATCTTTTTTTTATAAACTGGGCTAAATTTACTTATGATCTTCTATGTCAGACATGCACAAGAAAGACTTATACAGGTGCATCAATAAATCACATTGCTCTGGATTTTTATTTGTGACCTCCTTTGTTTAATTAAAATGTCCAGAATTTACCTTCAACTCTTTTCATTGATGCATGCAGAAAACAGGGAGGGAGAAAAGTAAATTCAGGACTTTGTTCTGTGCCGGTGAGACTGCTGCAGAATTGCTGCACAAGAGAAAAACCAGAGGCATTCAATAAATTGATGGATTCTTGATTAATGTCCTTTTTGCAACTCTGTTCAGCTCCACTGCAGGCTTTACGTCTAGAAGTGGTTCCAGTCATTGGGAGAAACCAGGAGGTGAATTTAACAGCCATCGTATTGCCCAAGAACCCTAACTTGACAGTCTTCTACTGGTGGATAGGAAATAATCTTCAGGTACACACAACATTTCATTGGAGATTTTTTTATAGCCTCTCTTCAGTAAGGATTGTGTCTAACATCTATTCCTTTCAGGAAAATACTCTCCTGGTGTACATGACATTTTGCAGAATACCTTCTGTTTCAAACAGTCTATGATACCATCTATTAGATGTTATTTAAACTCCATTCAGTGATCATGAACTTTCTCTGTTCCTTTCCCATTATTGCTATTTTTGTGATTCATTTTTTATTGATTTTCATAAACAAAAATATAAATGACTTGCAGTTTGTATGTTACAGAGTACCACATATTTCACAGGATATCCAATAGAATTATGTAATTTAAGCACCTTTATAGTTTGTCAAAGCTGAAAAATCAGACAATAACACAGACACAAGATGACACAAGACACAAGGGTGGTGGTAATTATTATTATTATTAATAATAAGATACAAAGAAATAGGCAGGAAAGGGATGGAGGAGACCTCAGGTATAACAGAAGCCTGGCATTATTTGAGCTATCTCAGAATTCTTTATCCAAGTGTATCAGGAAACAAGGTCCAATTTTTTTGAATTCGTATCATTGCTCTCTATGTCAATACGCTGTTCTTTCGCTGCTTACTCAGACAGGTTCAAATACCAGTGCTCTATTTTGGGCATAAACCTACTTCTCCATTTTTGTAAAATCACACACTTGATAATCATTGCAGCCTTTAAGAACCAAAATCTTGGTGGTGGAGTTAAACCCAGCGTATTACGTACATACGCTAAGGTATAATTCTCATTTGAGGACTGGTTGCAGAAATCAAGCACCATTTTCTCTCTTGTGTCCGCCTGACCATATGCATCAGGTTTTCTTTTTCTTTATTACAATGTCAACAAACTTCAGAGGATAAGGGCCTCATCTTGCACAACTTCTGTGATGTCCATTATTGCTATTTATGTGTAAATGGAAATTTCTCGTTTAGAATCAGGTTACTTCTCCAGATCATTTCCTTTAGTGGAGTCACAAGTGTGTTGCAATTCACCACCTTTAAGGAAACTGTGATGTAATGCATCTGGGATTATGGCATCAGTGAATTATGAGAGCTTCTATTTATGTGATCATTAGAAGAGATGGGAATTGAAATACTGCACAGAAATATATACTTCTGACTAAGTCTGTTTCTGTGATGTTATATTTTTTACAGTTTGTTATAAAGGGATGAAGTTAAGTCTAAAAAGGCAATGACAAAAAAGGTGCTCACACACCATAATTATGGTCATAGATAGGTTAGATACATGGATCATAAAACGTTAAAAATCCAAATATTTCTACTGGGACAGGATTATTCTCTTCTGTTCATTTGGGCTAATTATCTTTTAAAATAATTATTTTAAAGTGTATGAGTACAATGTAGTGCTCATAAGAGAGAGACTAAGATTACTGCTTGAGGGAGGAATAGTTCAGACAAGCACCATGCACCAGTCCATTATTCTAGTCTTGGGTCTTTCTTGAGCCCGGAATGCAGATCACTTGATATTATGTGGTGGATCTGTGATGTGCACAAATATGGACAAAGCACCTAATTCTGCAAGGTACAGAGCATCTCAGGTCCCTTTTGATATCTTTGGGAGTTGCAGAAGTGCACTAGGGCACCTGTATGGATCGGGCACTAAAATCAGGCCACAAAATTAATTTAATTGTAACTCATGATAGAATCTGAACTCAGGTGTGTAGAGGGGAAAGACCTATGCACTGAGGGCCTGACCCAGAGCCTAGTGATGTCAATGGGAGTCTTTACAGTCATTTCAGTAGGCTTTGGATCAAACCCTAATAGTCTCTCAGTTATATTAGAAGGAGGATCTGCTCAGTCTTTAAAAATGCGCGTCCCTTAGCTTTGTAATTCCAAAGTCAAACACCAGATTTTGAACACTGTTTAAGTATATTTTATATGCATTTTCTGAATGAAGGACTATTTTAGTTTTCAAGTATCCAACACAGGGCAAACATAGCTGGTGGTAGAGAACTGGAATTCACTGATTAGTCTAACCATTGATTAAAATCACAGGAAAAAATCAATCTATTATTTGATCCTTCCAATATATTTCAATCATTAGTCCTTCATACACATTTATTTCATAATTCTTCCTAGCATTCTTTTTTAAATTTTCCTTCTCTTTTAGCCACTTCTCACTTTGGACAGTTTTTTGGTGACAAGATTTGCTGAGACAGGTGAGGTGAGAGTTACAGTGCAGGCCTCCTGTGGGAACTCCATGCTGCAGGATTCCAAGATTGTCCAAGTTTTTGGTGAGACCATTTTACTCCCTCGTATTTTTTGTCCATTACATGTACATGTATGTACTTTACAGTTGCTCTTAGAGACCAGATCCTATTGTGAAATTTTATCCAATGCCATGTTAAACTCCTAAACTTAATTCACTAATCTATTCTGTAATGAAACGCCATTGAAATGAACGGAGAGAGGCTAAGGAAGAATTTGACCTGTATCCTGTATAGAAAATGCTTCCATGTTATTCCAAAGCACCACAGATAACAGTTGTCTTAAAGCAGCATTTTGGGCTATAACTGTAGAATACTGTAGAACTTATATGTTTTTATAATATTTTCAGGCATTCTGTTGATCTTACTACAGAAAGAATAATGTGAGAGGAGAGAAGTTCAGTGGGGCACATACTTTTATCATAAAAAACTTGAAAGAATTTGCCTGTTGTGATAACACCTCTTTGCTTAATGATTTGGGCATTTCTCTAGGAGTTTGGATTAGAAAGAGCTGCTGAAAAATGTTAAATGACCCTTTTGCCAATAGGCTGCATTAGATCTCAGTGTATTTTGCTGTGCTATGTAATGTGCTGACGAGGCCTGATGTACCATGAAAAATGTAAGAAGGAAGAAGGAATATTTAAACTTGTATATCTCCTGTCAAATCTGGGTATCAGGGATATCTAATAAGTCTTACTTTGCTAAGGTTTGTAAATATGGAGAGTTAAAAGCTTCATATATCCTGGGGACACTCAGAGTGATACTTAGCTATTGTCCTAATATTCCAAGCAGACTCTGCCCTTTTTGCTTGTAATATGCTTTTTAATGACATCATGGTAAACATCAGAATTCAAGCTAAATAGAGCATTTGTAAACCTCTTGCCCTGTAACAAATGGATTTCATGAATGCCTGTGATACCATTTATAAATCCCTCAGCTTTTCAGAGAGCTTTAAAAATATAACCCCATTAGCATGGCTTGTAAGCCTATCATGCTTCTTACTTTTCACTACTGCAGCTGCTGTTAGTATTGGCAAATCCTGAGTCAAAGACCAACGGGGCATTGGGGTTGAGAAAAATAAAGACATCCTTAGAAAAAATAAATATAAAAATATGATTCTGTCTAAACTGCCCAAGAGATCACCTTTGGATCATTCATGCATTCCAAAGGATCTCTTTCTCTGCTTTGCATTAGGTTCTTCAGGTATATTTCCAAGAAGTCTGTAAGAAGAAAGGAAAGAATACAGAATCCTGTTTACTAAGGAACTGTCCATTTCTAATATTTCAGTTATTTTTGGATTATATTCATAGAAATGTTGGGAGTGTAGCTTATTTATTCTTTTAAACAATGCAGTAGTTAGCCATTGCCATATCATTTCTGTTCATATTTTCACAGCTAGATTATAAAAAATATAAAGAAATATTCATTTTACATGAAAAAAGGAAAATGCAATGCGCAAGAAACAGATGTTTATGATTCAGTAAGAATCAAGTCCATAGAATCATGCCCATTTAAAAACAAAAGAACCCACAGTTTTATGTATGGTGTAATATCTTAATGAAAAATTACTGGAAAGATAATTTTCAGTGGAGTATATGAAACTTGACTTAATGTTTTCCATGTTGTCTTTGATTGGTGGCGAGAAATATTTAGACATAAGATGCTGGGAAACTGGGGAAAATACAAAAATCTAGTATTGGTCCATGCTACCTAGACTGTAAACTCCTTGGGGCAGGAACTGTCTTTCATTCTGTTTTTGTACAGCACCTAGCACAGTGGGGTCCTGGCCTGAAAATGAGTCTTGTACGAGCTTCTAAAAATACAAATAACAACAATAATAATGCTAATAAAGCTTTTTTCCAGAGTTGTTATTTTCTACAAAACTGTTTTGCCCCAATTCTCTTTGAATTGTTCAAAAATGTTTCTTTTCCTGTTTCCAGATCATTTTCAAGTTCTTTCCCTAAAGTTTACTAAACATCTGGACATGTACAACCCCAACATACCAGAGTGGAGGGAAGACATAGGCCTGGTAGTAACACGACTTCTTGCAAAGGTGCTCTCTCAGTTTGCTCATAAACTGCTCCTTCTCCAGTCATAAAGTTGAAGGTTAAGTTAATGCCTTCCCATTTAGAAAAAAACAGGCGGGGCAGAACAATAAAACTATCCCCATGAGCGACATTTAAAAGCAGTTTGAGACCAGTGTCACTTGTGTAAATAGCCATAGATTACATTATTGCAGTACTGCCAGTTTATTTCCAACACAGCCTAATTGGGAATTAACAATAAAGACTCCTCTCAGGGATTTTGGGGCCAGGTGGAAATATTAACAAATACTTTGACTTTGTGAAAAAAGTGTAACATGAATGTGATGTAGTTAGGGATTACTAAAAGGGTACTATAATATACAACATTTAGTCTTTGATAGTTTTTCGTTGTTTTTTTTAAATAATAATTTACAGCTTTGCATGTGTAACTCTGAAAATTACAGAAAATATGTAAGGAATTAATTTGCTTTAGCCACTTCATGTAGATTGCAGGTACGGATAAGACTTAGATTCAGATTCAGGGCTTAATTTGTGCTAGAGCTTGCTAGGGCTGAGTCCCAGCACCTCTAGGCTTGGCAGTTCATAGCCCCAGTACCTCTTTGCTTGCCGCATCAGTTATGAACATAAAAAAATTGCTTGAGTGTCGGCACCTACTTGCTTGAGCCCTGGCACCTCTTTCATTACAAATTAAGCACTGCTCACATTTGAACCCTGAATTGTCCTGTAGATTACTTAAGTCAAGCTTCACATAACAGCATTGTAACATAAATAAAGAGTAGTGCCATTAAGGTAGGGAGCACTTGAGCAATAATATTCAGGTGCACACACTGCCAGAGATAAGCACATATTGAATTCAGTCAAGGAGCATAGGTTATGACCCCAGTGGTAAATATTTATAGAAATAGTTATCACCAAGGAAACACAGAGCCATATTGTCAAAGGGTCCAAAGTGAAGTCAGTGAACTTACTCTGGATTTGCACCGGTATAAACCAGATCAGGATTCTGACCTTCTATTTTACACCTGTTTCACCCCAGTTTATAACCCCAACACCTACTAAATGCCAAATAGAGTGAGTTCCATTAATCACACATATCAACTTCTACCTATTTCATAATGTACATCTGCCTGATAAGTGTCTTCCTTCCATCCCCCACTCCCCCACCAATCAAATTGGCTCCACATCTTAACTTTTAAAAA
The DNA here is from genome assembly GCF_003597395.2 of Chelonoidis abingdonii. Taxonomy (NCBI): domain Eukaryota; kingdom Metazoa; phylum Chordata; order Testudines; family Testudinidae; genus Chelonoidis; species Chelonoidis abingdonii. The sequence continues at coordinate 122,709,359 of NC_133773.1, forward strand.
ATCATATACTAGATACAGTTATATGGATTTTCAGAGACTGTTTGACCTAAGGACTATGAGATTAGACCAGTGCTTTTCATTAAAATCTCACAACAGCCTTCCTACATATATCACACAACACAAGAATTTGTGACGAATGGTAACATTTTCAAAAGTGATGGTGTCATTTAGAAGCCTACGTCCTACTGAATTTCAATGAGACTTAGGCTCCTAAGTGTCTAAGTCACTTTTGAAAATGGAACTTGTACTTCTAAGACACTTAGGTGCTTTTTGAAAATTTTATCTTGGAAGATTGCATGCTCACTGCACAGTTGTGGTGAACCACGAACCACTTAGACTTCAGTTCTCTCTTTCCCATGATACCCATTAGAGCTCTTTGCTATGTATGATAACACTTCTAATTTTCAAAGAGCTTTTCAGATCTCTGCTAATTAACGTAAAGTTTTGTGCCACTTTCTAGCTTCCAGTGACTTCTGTAGAATTTTCTCTACATATTAAAAATCTTAACACCAAAGACCAGATCCAGAAAACCATATCTGAAAGTAACTACATGTTTATTTATTTTTTGTATAATACTGACAGTATAAAGTTAGCATGCAGGCCTGTAAATCTGTGCATGTCTTTTTCTCTTCAGGAAACTAATATCCCTGAAGAAACACTGGTGACTGTGGTGAAACCTGGTCTGCCCACAACTGCTGATTTGCTTGTGCTGCTTCCAGCAAACCAGCCAAAGCGGAAGAGAAGTATAACTAGTGATAAGGTAGCCAGAACAATCTGTGTCTGATTAGGGCCAAATCTTCATCCCATTGAAATCAGTGACAATACTCGTACTGGCTTCATTGTTGGGCCTTACACACCTAAATGTCATCCACCCTACTACTTCTTGGCATGACCTACGTAAGGCTAGCAGCAAGTATGGTCTTTGTCTTTAGTAGAGTGCGGTGCCTGCTCCTTCCCTGGGCACCCTGGGATGGAATCTACCCCAAAGGCAACAGGAAGAGAGCAGGCCATGGTCTTGCTTCCTCCTCTAGTCCAGCCTATAACGTGGGGTGGCATGTAGTAGGGAATGTGCTGCAGTCTCTGAATTCCTCTCCAAGCTCCTTCAGGGACAGTGTGTCTCTATACCAGCCCCAAATGGTATCAAAATATTTCTCAGGGATGGCTAATATTTGTCTGTTGTTACATCAGCAACTAAAGTGATAACATATTAGTCTATAATGATCCAGTAGATTAAAATTCTCTCATCAGGAGTACAAGCCATTGTGGAAACCACATATTTAGAACATTAACATTTTTGATTAGAGGAGAGAAATCCTCCTCGCTGACTTCAGAAATATATTAGACCTCAGATTCTACTGACTCAAGACTTTAGGATTTGGTCTATTACATGAAGAGCAGGTAGTTTCTGTCCTAATGGTCAGGAAGCTTATTCAGGTACTGAGGCAACAGGAGCAAAGACTTTAAGTGCAATGTTTTTAAGAGACTAGTTCAGGAGGGGAATATCTTACAAATAAGAAAGTTCAGAGAATAGGCCACAATATCTATCTAGCCAGAGTGCGTCTACTGGTAGGCAGGCTCCAGCTCCCTGGGCGGCATGGTACAATACCTAGTTCATGGAATTGCTTAAAGCGGCGAATCTCAGAGTATTTTGATGTGGCTTCTGAGTATTCGAGCAGGAGACTTTAAACTTAACTTTTAACTTTCAGAATTGGGTAAATTAGGATTGAGAATGGTCTTAATGCAAGAAAAACATCCGTAGTCTCCCCCTGTATCTCAGTGTGAAGTTTTGGAAGACTGAAGTCACCATTAATTTCCAGGAAGCACTGTGTTTTAATAGATAGTTCAGAAAGCCCTATGCCAATTGTGGCTTGCAGCAGGTGGGTATCATCACCTTGAAACTCTTAACTTCTTCGCTCCTTTTAAGGAATGAGATGCTGATTTATGATGAAAGTGTATCTTTCTGTTCCAAGTTTATGTGGAATGGACTTCTACAGTAGTTAAAAGCAACAGATTAAGACAGACCCCTGTGTCCTGCTGTTTGTTTGCTTTTTTTAAAAAAAAACAACACCTAAATGTATTCAGATTAGCTCCCTTTAAATCTCAGCTATTATTAGTGGTCTGCTTCCAGGCAGCTTGAAGAATACCATCAGTTGCATTCAATGCTGCCTCAATGTTTTCATGGTCAGATCTGAACCACCGTTCCAGATATTCCAAGAGGAAAGACATAAAGGACCACACTGAGCTGCTAATGATTTGGAGAAATTCCTAATATCAGAACTGGAGAGAAATGAAAGCAATTTAGTATTGCACAATTTGTACGATAAAGATCCCCATCTGAGAGCTAACTAATGTCTATTGGAGCTAGTGGTGCACCAAAGGAATGCCAAAGTCAGGATCGAAAAGATAAATCTGGGAGTATCTATATATTCTTCATCATACTTATATGTTGCTGACAGAGTCCAGTCAGCATTCAGCTGGGGGTGGGGCATACAAAAGGGCATACGGATATCAGGAGCAGATATAGCACCTCCATAGACACTAGAGGGAGTGTGTTCCCTGGTAACTTTTCTGCACAATGGGAAGAGGTGCAGCATGCAGCTTCCTCACCACAGCCCTGCAGCTGCTTACTGGTGTACAGTAACTCCTCACTTAACATTGTAGTTATGCTCATTAAAAATGCGACTTTAAGCGAAACAATGTTAAGCGAATCCAATTTCCCCATAAAATTGATGTAAATGAGGGGGTTAGGTTCCAGGGAATTTTTTTTCACCAGACAAAAGACAATATTATATACACACACACACACACACTCTACACTGCTCTACAGCCAAAATGCTTCTGAAATAAATGTAGTCAAACTTTACTAATTCTGGGTCACTGATAATGAAAATGATGCTTAAAATTGTTGATTGGCTCTAGTCTAGCTGTTGGGCTCCAGACTACAACAGTGGAATCTCCTGGCAGGTGATGTTAGGGTTTCTATGTCCCGTGACCGTCAAAAG
>NC_133773.1:122713415-122737553 GCF_003597395.2 Chelonoidis abingdonii
AAACTATGTACATAATAGTTTTTTGCCTTTTGTTTCATAATAAATTTTATTTATATAACCCTTTTGCTGATTTTTAAAGTGTTACATAAACAGGACAGATGAAATATTATCTTGTAAAGCAACCATAAACACATGAAAAGACCTAGGTTTACAATTTATGATTAAAACTCTACTATCTACACAATATACATAGACATAAAATGTAAAAACTTAAATATCTTAGAAACAGTAGCCAATCAGTTGTTTTAATTGTCATATTTGAATTCAGCACATCAAAATACATAATAAATACCACATTTTATCTCTGAAGCAGATGTCTTCTCAAAAACTGTAGACCAGTGGTATAAGTTTTAAACAAACAATTTAATGCTGGTACACAGTGATGATGATTATGAAGCTTGGTTGAGGTAGAGGAGTGAGAGGATGGCCTTACTGCTAAATGATGAACTAGCACTCCGCTGGGCCCTCAAGGGTTAACTCTCACACTCTAAAAGGCAGCAGGAATGGAGGGAGGAGAGAGCGCATGGCAGACAGAGACATACACTGTGCGTGAGAGATGCGCATTTCCCCTTTAAGTAGGCTGACCCTGCTCTTAAGTACACTGCCTTGTTAATTAGATCAGCTTGCTGAGACTGCAGCTGCTGCCAGCAAGCTCCCTCTGTCTTGAGCCCTGTCGTGTGTCCCCCCTGCTGTATGGAAGCAGGGTGCAGGAGCAGGGGGAGGGGGACAGACGACAGGGCTCAGGACAGAGGGAGCTTGCTGACAGCCCCTCTCTTCCTTCCCTCCCGCCCCCGCACACACACAGCAAGCGGGAGTCTCAGGGAGCAGCTCCAAGGCAGAGGGCAGGAGCAGCACATGGCAGTGGGGGGAGGGACAGCTGAACTGCTGAGTGATAGCCTGCTGCGCAGCTGCTGCACAGGGAACTTAGAGGAGTGGGGAGCTGATAGGGGGAGCGGATGCAGGGCTGCCAGTCCACCCTGGTTCCAAGCCCCCACCAGCTAGCTGAAACAGGCTGCTCTTTCTGCAAGCAGTGGACAAAGCAAGCAGCTGCCAAACGACATTAGAAGGGAGCATTGCACAACTTTAAACAAGCATGTTCCCTAACTGATCAGCAACGTAACAGCGAAACAACATTAACGGGATGACTTTAAATGAGGAGTTACTGTATAAGATAGTATGGCCATGGCAACACCCCTTCTGACACACCTTGTGCGGAACTTGCAGAGATGCTATCGGTGATAGCAGCCATATCTTCACCACCTTAATGTAGGCAAGGCAGAATACTGGTGTATGCGCATTTCTGTGTGGATATTTTTTTTAAAAGGTCACAATTTTTTATGACATCTGCAATTGTACCAAAATCTGTGTTACTCAGTAAATATCCTTTCAAAAAACATCCATGACAAAATTACCACCCTAAAGCCTAGTCCAGTGTCCAGTGAAGTCAATGGAAAGACTCCCATTGATTTCTTTGGGTGTTGGGCTGGACTCTTAGTTATCACTTGTGGCAAACCACCCATGTTTATGGATCATTCATTGTTGATGTATAACTGAGAGGAGAACCTTCAAGATCTTCAATATTTCCCCCTTTTCATGTTTCAACAAAGGGACATTTATTCTGCTGATAGCTCCAATTCTGAAAGTTGGTGCCCTGGCGTGCTTGTGAGTTGTCATGTACCGAGAATGCACTCTGAGTCTGCTTAATAACCTGGGCCGCCCTTATGGACTCTATATCTGTACTCCAAAATATGAATTAAATTAGCATCCCTTTAAAAGTTTCAGATCTCCATATCATCTCTTACTCGCTTGTCTCTCAAAGGAATTGCAGTAGGAGGAACTACTTTTAGATTTAGAATGCTTATGGGATTTGAGAATTGCTGGTGGCAGGGCCGGTTCCAGGCAGGTGCTTGGGGTGGCAACTCTGGAGCGGGGCGGCACTTTCAAGTATTCGGCGGCAATTCGGCAGAGGGTCCCTCACTCCCGCTCGGAGCGAAGGACCTCCCTCTGAATTGCCGCAGATCACGATCGCAGCTTTTTTTTCTTTTTTTTTTTCTTTTTGGCTGCTTAGGGCAGCAAAACCCCTGGAACCGGCCCTGGCTGGTGGGACCAGTTGAGTCTATTTCAAGTATAGAACTCTGTTGGAGAGAGACTAAGTAAATATTTTAGCAGAGATTGTATTATTTTACAAGTTGCTGTTAATACAACTGTCAGAATTATTCCTCATGTCAGACTTGGGACAGAATAATGGAAACAATATATGGCCAGGTCAGTAAGTTGGGGATAAAAAGTTAAGAATTCTCTGGGAGAATTCTCCTGAAAATTAGCTGAGGCCCAAATTATGTTACCTTTACATTGAGTGCACAAAGAGTCATATTTAAGTCAGTGAAACCATTTATGGACTGAGTGTGAGTATGGGGATCGGAATCTGGCCCTTTGTGAAGTTCATACAAATACTGTAAGAGAAACAGCAGGGGCTTTTCTACCTAATAGGCTGTGAGGGCTTGTCAAAACCGAGCACAGGAATGTAAAAAGAGCCTCTCTTGAAGGTTTTATAGATATAAAGGCAAATGTAGGGAGGTTGTGGAATCTCCATCATTGGGGATTTTTAAGAGCAGGTTAGACAAACACCTGTCAGGGATGCTCTAAATAATATTTAGTCCTGCCTTGAGGGCAGGGGACTGGACTAGATGACTTCTCGAGGTCCCCTCCTGTTCTATGATTCTCTGAAACTTCTAATTTGGCATCCTGTGGGGAGTGGTATCCTCTACTTAGGAACAGTCTATAAAACTAGCCTTGATCCTCTGGAAAATTATCTATGTTGAAGATGCAAAGAAAAGAAAGAGGGGCCAGACAATGTGTCTGACAGTGGTGGGATGTGGTGGCACTTTTAATGGTGCTGTTCCATAAAAATGTGGGAGATCATATTTTAGCATGCTTTGTCCCCATTAGAAAAATAGGAGAAACTGTTTCTATGTGGATGCAAATAACTGTTTTGACAGCATCTTCTTAAAAACATGTTGCAAACAGCCATCCATCCATAGAGATAAACAAGTGAAGTAAAGTATGACATGCAGTGCATTATCAAGCTGCAATTACTTTTCATATGTAAGAAATCTAAAGTTCCAGAGAAGCCTGTCTTTTGATATCATTAGAAGAATATGTATATTGGAGACAGGTTTCAGTGTGGATTATTCATTGTGCAAGTTATAGTTCGGGTGGGCCCAATAGCTCCTGTAAATGAAATATTGTCTGTCGCATAATGAAAGAAAAAAGTAAAAAGCTCCGTAAAGGGAAGAAAGATTTGGTTATGAACATTTTAAAACCAGAATTGCCTAAAAAGTTACAACTCACTGAAATGGTCAAAAAATGTCTTCCGGGTTTCTCACCACATTGAATGAACGTAGATATTTCTCGGTTTAGTGCACTGAATTTCTCAAAGTTGAACTACGTGGAAGATGTGTGACATTGTCTCTCTTATGTTTTCAGAGAATAGCTGCTATAAAGCAGGCTTTGAATGCACATAACATCAGCTTCTTCTTGAGGGAAGGATACTGGGTCTTAGTGACGTTAGCCAGCTCTGATTCAGGTAAAAACCCCAATCTATAGATTGCTATTAGAGTTCTGAGAGAAGTGTCACATTAACTGATTTCTTCTGCTGTTTATTAATTTAAAATGTACCATCAAAGCAACTTATTTTACTGTTTTTCATTGTTTGTTTCATTGAGATACCCTGTTAGAAGGTTGAAAATATTTGTTCTCTCACTTTTGTCCTTTTCACTAAAATGTAGACAGATTATCAAACGCTGGTCAGTTTATACAGGCGCAAATTGAAAGCACAGTTTGGACACTCAATATAAGGGTCCTGAGTTTGATAGCCTGTAAGTATTTGGACCCACAGATCCAACGCTACAAAAATAGAGGCAAGGACTGAAAAGTTTTCTGTATTTGTGTGTGGGTGTTTTATGAAGGGAGCAAACGACGAAAAGGCTGTGTTTTAGCAGCAAGGACAGCTTCAACTTAAGCCCTCCCTGACAATGTCAAGGCCTCTTCGTTTGTGCATGTGCATCATCTTTTATGATATCCGTTCTGTTTGTTGCTGAATGACACTGACCCAGCAAAAAGAGCAAAGCACATTGGGCCCTATTCAGATGTGTCATAAATAGTGTTGTAAATTATATATTGCCAAGTCAGTTCGCAGGTCAAAATAAGGCACATCCTTTCAATATCTTAGGTTCCACTATATACACCCATCACTATAGTTTCTAATCTGAAAATAAAATGAGGTAGAAATCACTTGCGTTAAGAGTCAATATTCCCTGGTAGCAAGAACAGAGACTAGAACTGAGGAGTCTTGAATTCCATTCTAAACTCTGGCACTGTGTAACTCTGCAAGTCAATTGACCTTACTCTATCTCAGTTTCCTCATCTGTAAAATGAATATAGTAATGTTTATGTATCTCATATAATAGAGAAATGTGAAGGCTGATTGACTATTGCCTACAATATCTTTGGAGATCCTTGGAAAAATGGCATGCAAATAATTACATTATTATTATTATTTATTATTTGATTTAAATTTGTCCTCTCTCCTGTATCCACAAATTGGTCTGCAAATTAGTTTATGGTGCTGCCTGTTTTACTTCTGGGAGAAATCTGCACCCTGCAGGAGGCACAGAATTCATACCTTCTGCAGATTTCTTGGCTCCCCTACAGAAAAATGATGGAGCAAAAAAATCTGTGGGGAACACATGCCCCTTGTATGGCAGCCTGGGCATGTCTGCTGGAAGCAACCAGCAGCAGAGAGCGGATCATCACGGGGCGGGGGGAAGGAGGGAGGCTGGGCATGTGTGCCTGCGATCATGGAGTGATGCTAATGGAGTGGGGCTGGGTGCCTGCCTGGGTGCGAATGAGTGAGAGACTCACTGTCCCTCTCATCTCTGTTGCTGCATCCTGAGCTTGGAGGCATAGGGATGTGTGAAGCAGGCTCTGTCCCTGAGGCAGAGCAGAAATGTAACAACTAAACAGGCAGGCTGCTAATGTTCCCACTGTTAGTTAATTGTTCCCATTCGTAGTCAATTAAGGCTCCTTTACCTTGCCACAGTGGTGTAAAGGAGCCTTATTGTAAATGATAGCAACAAAATCCTCATCTAGGAAGGTCTATGTCAGTGGTTCTCAACTTTAGTACTGGTGACCCCTTTCACACAGCAAACCTCTGACTGCAACCCCCCTTATAAATTAAAAACACTTCAAAATATATTTAAGACCATTATAAATGCAGGAGGAAAAGCAGTATTTGGGGTGGAGGCTGACAGCTCGTGATCCCCCATGTAATAACCTCGTAACCCCTGAGGGATCCCAACCCGCAGTTTGAGAACCCCTGGTCTATGTGCTTTCTGGCTTTTTTTCCTGAGCCAGACAGGCACAGTGGGGTTAAATTACAGATCAGGATCTATTTTACTTATCCATTTAAAAAAAATGCAGGACGATGATTAGCAAAACTGTGTGACTTTCATGTGTGAAAGTTTGAGCAATTTAAAGCGACCTTCTATTTTACAGAGCACCAAAATAAAAGTAATGCAATGTAAATGAAAATCCAGTATTATAATTAGAATGCAGGGTCTTGGTTACCAAGGATTTGTAATTGAACTTTCATGTGTTTAGGAAATTTTGAACAGTTATGATTTTTTTTCTGTATTCTAGTTTAAATAAATTACCAAAATAAGTGAAACTGGTGTGATTATATTGCTTCATTGTGACGAATAAAATATGCAGAATTTTGGATATTTTTTGGCACACAATTCTCCCAAGAGTACTATTTGAAGACGCTACATAGTGTAGTGACAAGGAGAAGGTATAAATACAAATCTAGTGGTTTTTACTTAAGAGATTCAATAATAAGGCAAGCCCAAGATGATAACTGGTCTGAAAACAGATTTACTAAGTTCTTCAAATATATGTCTTGCATTTCAGACTCTCAGAGGATTGGAGGAGGCAATGGATACTGGGCTATAGTGGTTCTCTTTGTTATCTGTCTAGTTGTAGTTGGGGCCTTCATTCTCTACAAGTTTAAAAGGCAAGTAAACCTTATATACTTTAAAAACTAGATTTGTTCACATGTATCATTTCTTGAAAAATAGACTTCTTTGAAGCAGTGCACTGACGGGTCTCGAGCTTTTAAAGCCCATGTTGTTTCTGACCGTTTCAGACATCAAGGTTATAATTGATGTTGATGTAGGTAAATAGCAGCAATGTGGGAGCTCATTCAGCTTGCGTCAATACAACCACCAAAGAATAGTCATTCTAAAATATATTCCTATTATCTACTCTGAGGAGTAATGAGTAACCTAGGCAACCAGGACAATTAATTGATCCACAAGTCTAATTTCTTACCAAGAAAACAAAACAAAAAATGATGTGGAATTAATCTTTTGAACACGTTAGCGTTTGATGACTGAAACAGTGCCACACAGGTTAAGAGTATCTAGCTGTGATAGAGATAATAAGTAAAAAAAGAGTTTGCACAATAACATATTAGGGAGGAGGTGAAGAAGCTATGGAAGTGACCTTAATATAAGAAATATGTTCATGAGGAGCAACTGATACCACATAAGCTGTGTAAGCAAATACTTATTCCTTTAATAATTCAAAGATATTTTCAATCTGCATTTGATTATGGAGATGAATTCATTATTGTTCAGGTGGCAAGTTACTGGCTTTTTTATGCTGGTTTATCTATTTGTTTTATTATTTGGACATGGTCCTGGTATTTTTTTGTTAGGTACTCAAAAGCCTTCAGGTTTGAGCTGCATGGGAATAAACATGTGTTATCATTTCACAAAATCTGCAGTCCTTACTCAGTGAAAATGCCTATTGATTAGGCCCATTATTATTTCAAGATGGATTTTTATTTAAAATAAACATTCTTTTACAGAATGGACTAGATACCGTACTGTGCTAATGATAACAGCAAGAGCACAGCATTTAACTGAGAATTTAAGTTAGCAACTATCTTTGTCATCTCATTAGACAGAGGTGTTTTGTCTCATGTAGGAAGAATGTCTTGGCTTTCCAACTGTGGAATCTTAAATTTCTTGATATTTATAGTGACTTATTGTTTTATAGGACGAAACACAAAATTTGATATCAAACTCTATCTACAGCTGAATAAAAATACTAAAAATCCATTTAGCTATTCTGGGTTCCCAGAGCAACAAAAAATCATCATAAAAATGGATGATGTGATGCAATAATATTTCATTTGCAGTACATTGGAGGTTGTCTGTTTGTATTACATGATCATAAGACTCGGTAGTGGTGTCTGTTATGAGACATTGTGATGTACACCTCTTGATTAGCCCTTAAGTTGGAGGCAATTAGACAGCAGACATATTTAATAAGCTGCAAAAGAAATATACAATATTTAAGAAAGGGATGAAAAAGTATTTTTTATTCATCTTGATTCCTTTCTAAAATGTCTTTATGACGAGGGGGGACCAGGGCTCAACCCTCCCTGTGGAGGAGGGGAGCCACACCGGCCTCGTTCTGTCCCCTCTAGGTCCTGTCCTTCGGGTCCGCGGTCCACCGTCCAGGCGTTCGGTCCCTGTGGAGCGGACTGAGGCACAGCGAAGTCAGTAGGGGTCCAGCCTTTGATGCAGGCAGGCCCCAAACAAACAGTTCAATGAGCTCTGGCCCTTTGGGGCAGGGCAGAGCAGTAGCAGAGTCACTGGGGGCCCAGCCCTTGGTTCGGGCGGGGCACCAAACAAACAGGTCAGTAAGCTCTGGCCCTTTGCGGCAGGGCAGAGCAGTAGCAGAGACGCTGGGGGGGTGAAAGGGGGTTTCTGCCACCCGGCTATGGGTGGCAGGGGAAACGCAGGCCCACCCACTCCTCTGCGTTCCAGCCCGGGGCCCTAGTAGCGGCTATCACCGCTAGGCGGTCAGTGGGGATCCGGGCCGCAACACACTGACGGGGTGATTCAATGGGGATCCCGCCCGAGACACACAGCCATAGGTTCGGGGCCTTCTGCGGCCTGACTATAGTCAACCGCCCCCGGGCTACTTCCAATCCCCCCTTCACTTCCTACCTGGTCCGCAGGGTCGTCCACCCTCATGGGCTCCTCCCAGTCCGGGCTAGGTGGTAGATCCGGGAGCACCTCTGGGCAGCTGGGCCAGGTCTGGTCCGAGGGTTCCTCCGGGCCGTAGTAAGGGCTGGGCAGCTCTGGTAATTCCGCGTCGTAGTGACGGGGGGTTAGTTCTGGTGGCTCCGCATCGTAGCTGCTGCGGGGTAGCTCCGGCAGCTCAGCGTCGTAGTTGCTGCGAGTTGGCTCCGGCAAGGCCTGATACCTGTCTCTGAGCTCTGCAGCCTCCCAGCGACGAGGGTCAGCCGGCACGTCTGCTCTGGCCAGCAGCTGAGCTGCAACTGAAGGCCAGCGCCCGGCTTTTATGCTTCCGGGTCGCCGCCTGACCCTTTGAGGGGTGGGGCTTCCACCCGGAAGTTCTGCCCTGGGGGATGATTGACGGGGCTCAACCCTCCCTGTGGAGGAGGGGAGCCACACCACCTCGCTACAGTCTTCTTGGCTTATTATTTTCTGAATGGGACAGTTATTGCAGAGGAAGACTATAGGAATGCTAGGAATTGTAACACGGCTTTAACTCCCCTAATACACTGGAATTTCTCAGTTGAACAAATCAAACTTCAGAGCAGGATCTCACAGCAATCGATTTCTTGGGGATCGATATATCGCGTCTCATCTAGACACAATATATTGATCCCCGAACACGCTCCTGTCGACTCTGGAACTCCACCAACGTGAACGGTGATAGCAGAGTCGACGGGGAGCCGTGAACATCGATCCCGTGCTGTGAGGACGGTAGGTAAATCGATCTAAGATACTTCGACTTCAGCTAGCTGAAGTTGCGTATCTTAGATCAATCCCCTCCCCTAGTGTAGACCAGCCCTTAGAGACAGATATCACTAGAAATGGGGTAATCACCTATGAGTTCAGCTTAAATTCATGAGTGCACGTGTGTTACAAAAGCACATTCCGCCCAGGATGAATAATTCAGAGTAAAGATTCCCTAGAACTGAGATTCATAAAAACAGAGTATCTGCAGTGATCTCTCCTAGGGTGTGCCTACAGTGCAATAAAAGACCCACAGCCTGGCCACGGCTGGCCTCAGTTGGCTGACTTGTGCTTTTGGGGCTAAAACTTGCACCGAAGACATTCAGGTTTGGGCTGGAGCCCAGGCTCTGAGACGTCATGTGGGGAGAGGGTCTCAGAGCCTGGGCTACATCCTGAGCCTGAATGTCTACACTGCAATATTTAGCCCTTTAGCTAAGCCCTATGGTCCTGAGTCAGTTGATCTGGTCTCTGAGACCAGGTGCTGCAGGTTTTCTATTGCAAACCTCTCCTCTAGAGAGCAAACATTATCCAAAGACAGGAATCCCCAGAGCACTTAGTTTTATAAGACCAAGATCCACAGGAATAGTTGGTCCACCTAGACAGAGAGTGACAAGCAGAAAGTAACTGAAGTGTTATGATCAGAGGCTATACTTCCTACTAAACTTTTAAAGTTACATAAGTTTTCAAAAGATAAAGTTATATAGTTTTCAAATACAAATCCTAAATTTCTTCCATCCCAGTAGTTAACAGTGTTTTATACCAGCATTTTCTCAAATTTTTGTTATTATGGGATTGGAGTGAGGAGAAGGGGTAATTTCCCTGGTGGCAAATGCTGCTGAAGCAAGAAATAGTTCAGAGATTAAAACTGAATATCTCAGAGGCAAAAAGATCTCCTTCTCCTCTTGGCTTCTGACTGCATCCATTAGACAATTAACATGGTGCTTCAAGCTAATCTACAGCTGAATAAACATAATAAAAATCCATTTAGCTATCCTGGGTTTCCATTGAGTTATTCTGCCAGATTCACTAGTATGCTCCATCAGCTTAACCATCCAGATAAATCAAGATCATGGCATGTCTTATCACTGGAACAGCATAAAGCAGCTGGAAGGTTCCAGTGACTCTGGTCCATTATCTAGCAAGGATCCAGAATCTGCATATTGTTTCTCAAAGCATTGTCATCTTTATTAGAGGTAATTCAATCAAAGAAAAATCCTCCCTTTCTTTTTCTGATGTATTTTTATGTTTGTGATGTTTTTCCTAGTAGGATTTCTTCATCCTTTCAGCAGCACTCTGAGCAGGGTTCCATGGTGTGGGGCACTCTGCGGTAATATAGACAAGACAAACTGCACAGTATCCACCAAACAAAGGCAAGGGAAGGAAAATGATATTTCACCCACATCAAAGCTGTCATGTATTTAATACATCACTAGCAGAAGAGCTGAAATCATCCTTGTTTTATTTTTGTAACAGCAGGAACACAGGTTTCATCATACCAAATTAGACTATTGGTTCCTCTGTTTAGGTATTTTGCCTACTTTAGTGGGAGTTCATTTGATTCTTCAGAAGAAGAGAAAGGTCTCTGCCTTTTCACATTTTTAAATTCCTCCTCTCCCTCCCCTCTCCCCATTCATTTGAAAATCTGTTAAAAATTAGGTTCATTATTTTAAAAAATCTCCATAGACTTGCTGCAACCAAACTCACGGATCTTTCTCTGTATTCACTTCCTTGCATCCTGTCCTTGGGTACCACCAACCTGCCCCAATTTCAGCACTCTTGGAGCAGAGTTTCTAATCTTTCCTCATCATTGACTTCCCATCTCATTTACACTTTCAGAAGAAAACATCCCCCTTTTCCCCCTTCGCCTATACTACTATTATTTGCATGAGAGCAAGTGGAGTCCCAATCCTAGCCATTTAGTTATAAAAACAGGTACTAATTTGATGATCCATATTTTATTAAAATCAAAACAATACCGTGTAGAAAAGGCAGGCTTCTCAAATGAATGGGACAAAGTAAATCATGACTGCTCTAAAGCACAAAGAACTCATTCATCTGAACGTTAACCCCAAGACTAACACCGCAATAAATATTCTATTCAATATATTACCATTATTATTGTTACTGTTACTTTACGTGCCGGCAGCATGCTCCAGTACTCTGTATTATTTACATTTCAAAATGTTTAGTAGTAGGAAACAGTAGGAGGGGGATTAGAGAAAGATGGCTTAACAGATACAGTATTCCTAGTCATTTAAGCCCACTAGTAGCATCTGCCTTCTGAAGCCAGCGATCATGGTTTATTGTGCAATTTTGTTCATTTTCCAGAGAATAGATTAAGCATTTCTTTAGAATATAATATGCATATAGCAAACAGTGTATGTTCTAAGCCTGTTAGGGTTGTGTAATATAGAAAAAACATAGCCCTACTGTCCAGAATAATTTCTAGACAGGTGTGGGACCAGGAGACCATATAACTCTAGACTCTTATACATCAGAATTCCTGTTTCAATACTTATTTAAAAGCTGCTGAAGCTTTGTTGTAGCATGAATTGTGTTAGGGCTCCTAGAGCCTAGTTTCGACATCATTTTATCGTTATTTAAATAAACATAAATAAAATGCCGTCTTTCTCTTGAAGAGTGTATTATCTCCTGGTCATGAAGACTCTTGGAGTCAGCACTGGGTGCTTTGATTTGATATATATATATATATATAAAAAAAAAATTCCCCCTCTCACCCCTATGGGTGGTATGTGTCTTCTTCAACCTCGGGTCCTCTAAAATATATATATATATATTTTAAATAAACCTTTTCAGTGTGTTTTAGTATTGTACAACACTGTGACTACCTCAGCAGAGGGGTTGATGGAGACACTATGGAAATTAAACTATGATGTCATATTGCTATTATTCCCAGCTGGGCTAGTGACTCTGTGCAACCAGGGGCAGTTTGCTTTACCTCTCTTGTCCTCAGCAGCTGTTAAATTGAGGTAACCTCAGGGCTGCTGTAGTGCAGTGTTTCTCAACCAGTGGGTCATGACTCCCAGGGTCACAAAAGGCAATCAGCAGGGACAGAGGGTACGAGGTACTGAAAATTTAATTACAATTTGAAAAGCTTGCTCCCCCCACTTGCTACACACCCTGACCCATGAAGGTCAAGTATTGACCGTCAATCTCTCGAAACAACACACACATAAACATATTCTTGTTAGCATTGATACAAGGTCACCAAATTGTTTTAATGTTCAATAAGGGGTTGTCATACTGTTGCAGAGTAAGACATAACTAATTGATGCTTTGTCATCCTTCTATGATGACATTTTAGGAATGCAAGAAATATTATTTATTGACATGTTTTCAGTTTAGGGTGTTGTTGTTTTTTTAAAATTGTAGTTCTGGGAGTTCAGTAAATAACTGAACAAAAAACAAAAAAAATCTGTGTTTATAAAGAAATCCTTATATCACAACCAGGCAAGTTCATGATACCTATCTAGAAAATTCCTATAAAATGTAATAGGGATAAAACCAATGAGCTTCTGTAGTTATTAATGGGAAATCTATAGTTATTACTGTAAAATCCTATAGAATTAAATAGAAAATATTCTTTAGGCTGGTTTAAAAATTCAGTGGAAACGTTATTCTTTATTTAATTCTATAGGATTTTTCTGTAGGTGTTTGAGGTTAATCTGATTAATTGAATATAATATGAAACTAAATTCCATCAAAGGATATTTTTCCTGTGCTATTTAGGAAACTGCCAGGCAGAAATGTCTATGCCCAGATGCACAACGAAAAGGAACAGGAGATGACCAGCCCTGTTAATCACAGTGAGGACACCCAGAACATCATCCAGGGTGAGGAGTTTATTGATGATGATCTGGATTCTCAGACGCTAGGTAATGCAAGAGGTAACTTCACCTTCACTTTATTAATGTCTCAATTAGTATTTTGTTTGTTCTATTTTTTAAATTTATGTTTTAATGTTTGCATTTTTAGTATCTTCATTTTTATACTCAGCTTCAAGAGGGATTGAATGTTAAACTGCTAACAAGGAAACACTTCTTTTATCCTCTTTTTTGTTTTGTTTTAAATTCAGTCTATTCTGTTGATGTTTTATGACATGCCATATAAATATACAGTATGTAAGTTAGTACAATACACTGCCATATGTAACATATGTGAACAACGTTAGGGAGATCATACAAAAAGCAGCATAGATTATAACTGATGAACTTCACTAGCATTTAAATTAACTCGTACATGCCTTGAATTCAAAGTGTAATGAATTTTAGGCAGAGAGAAATGATGTGTAGAATGAATGTTTCCATAATGCAGGGTAGATTGTAAGGAGGTGTCCTCTCTTTTAGACACCTTAAATGAATTCTCAAATACAAAACTTCATTGAATTCATCCTGTTTTGAGTCCTGACCTGCCAGTATCCAATGGACAGTCGTTAGAATTCTCATTCAGGAATCTTTTATGAATGTGTCTTAGAGCAGATGATTCAAAGTTAGATGAAAGTGCTTGTCTAGGCAATTCATGAGTATGCTGAATATAATGTAGAGAGCTAGTCTAAAAATACTCCAAATGTATTCAGATCACAGAGCAACCTGAAAAGTAGCACACAAAAGAAGATCGTCTAGTGCTGTTTCTGACAACTCTGTGAAAATGGAACATCTGACCCTAAATCTCAGGCTTATAAAACTGGCTGAATTGATGGTAGAGACAACTGTGAGGTTAAATGGCTTCACTAACCCTACATGGAGGGCTAAGATCAGCCACGGAGGGCAGACATCCTGGAAGTCCTTCATTATTTCTTTTTTATTCTTACTGTCTATCTCTAACTGTCTTTTGTTGTTTTTATTTTCCTTAGCTGAACCATATGTTGCCACTGAAAGGGAAAAAAACATATTTCACCTGCAAAATTGTTTTTGCCCAGATCTGTACATTTTTTAACAAATTGCACACACTAAAATCATTGCTGTTTTCATTAAAACCCTTCAAAGAGAACTTTGATTATACTGCAAAGCTCTACCAATACTGTAGCACTGCAAATGACCCTGGGACACAAAAATTGTTTGTATGACAAGTTTGTTTCAATTATCTCATCTCTAGAATAGAGTTCTGAATGCCAAGAAGGTACTCTCAGGGTTCTTCAGTTAGTGTGAAGCGCTCATAGCCCATTAGTGTATATCAGGTAGTCTATAATCTTCCTCTTACAGTTTTGTAATACCTCTCACTGTTTTTGCATATGTGGCTGCTTAGGATGAAGAACATGGGAATGAAGAAGTTCTACCCTGATTTACAACCATTCAAAAATAATCTCCTTGCTGCTCACTGTAGGCTATATTTGGTCTGATCCTGTGCTTCTTACTGG
The DNA here is from genome assembly GCF_003597395.2 of Chelonoidis abingdonii. Classification (NCBI taxonomy): domain Eukaryota; kingdom Metazoa; phylum Chordata; order Testudines; family Testudinidae; genus Chelonoidis; species Chelonoidis abingdonii. The sequence goes on from NC_133773.1 coordinate 122,727,693, forward strand.
GAGTCAGTAAGAGTGTCGATTGAGTAAGGAGTGCAGGACCTGCAATCAGGAAGTCTTAGGTTAAGCAGTTAACAAATGCAAATCTGAATGCAGCAAAGAATCCTGTGGCACCTTATAGACTAACAGACATTTTGGAGCATGAGCTTTCGTGGGTGAATACTCACTTCGTCGGATGCAAATCTGAATGTGACCTGTAGTTCTGCCAGGTTGTCAGCACCAGCAGACATCCAGGGGAACAGGAATAGCTCATGTGCTTGGGTCAGAGCCATCTATGTTTTTCAGCTGCCAGACAGTTTTAAGACATAAGACTTTTTCTTGCTGTACTTCTACACCATGCACTTTTTTGTTTTTTGCAGTATTTCCTTCAGTAGCACCCAACGTACATGGAAAATCATCCTAGTTGTCTCAGTATTCTGCTATTTTGTCTGGCTGAACTATGAAGCATATCACCATCCCTACTGAAATATTAAATTCTGTTTTATGACATTATTTGCAGATGGTTCGTGTGCTATGGAGATTCCCACTTATTCTGATGGGTTTTCCCCCCCTACTCTAGAGATCACTATCGTAGCCTCCTCTCCATGCACCGCAGTGTTTTACAAACCTAGTTTTCTGTTTGCTCTCTCTCTTCTCATAACTTTTGAATTGTCACAGTACAGTATTTCCAGACTCACCCATCCACTTTTTTTGTTTTCTATATATTTTATGTTGCCTACTTTATCGCAACCCCCACCTTGGGACTCCTCAACTCCATTTCCTTGCAGTGACTCCTTCTGGGAGAGGTGGAAACTTGAACAGCTACAGAGTTCCCTTATTGCTGATGCCGGTCAGTGTCCAATCCCAGGTCAGTGGCATGTTGAATGGAAGCCTCAGGTTCCATTCTGCTCCCTCACCTGCTCCCCTCAAGACAACTACACCTTTTTAAGCTGCAAAGAAAACCACCTTATGCTGTCACTGGGATAGAAACACTAGGAATTCACTAACAGCCATCATGAGCAGGCACTTTAAAGCACTGAAGTAGAAAGTATGCTGTAGGTACACTGAGCTGTTGCACCACCTGCACCTGAACTGTTGTTTGATAAGATGACCATCTAATTTTGATTGACTTGTCTCTGCAATAAAAGGGGAATGTATAGTAAAATGCTCAAAATATACTAATGTCAGCATTTTGTTTTTATATTTTTTTAGGCAGTCACTCAGGCGTGGTTTTGAGCATTAACTCCAGAGAGATGCACAGTTACCTGGTTAGCTGATGTTTACAGCTGAACACAAAAACCGAAAGACTCCTCTCTGTATTGTTTAATTTTTCCCTGGGGATGTCACCAAATTGCAAACATGGCTGTACCTGCTGGTGGAAAGTAGGTTCCTAAACAGTCTTGAAACTACAAGTGTCCATCATCTGTTACTGTATACTGGGAACTAGTTACAATTCAAACTCAAACTAAGGTAGCACATTTGTAGCCCTAGGCACACTAGATGCCACATTTCCTCTTTTCTGTATATGTTCTAGTTCTTTATGTTCAGTTTTAGAAGGACTGGACTTTAGTTCCTTTTATTGGCTGGGGTGTTCAATGGAAAACTGAAATTCAGCAGCCCTGAAGAGTTGACTTTAAAAACGAGTGACTAGTAAGTACAAAGCAGATGGCTGGTTGATCGCTACAAATTTGTACTTGTTTAAAAGGCTATGACTGCCTGTTCTGGTTCAGCACTAAGAGAAGAATGAGCAAGGAGATAAATGTACTGCTTAGCTCCTCTTCAGTCCAAGTTCTTACCTTTAAAATGTGTGAGACCAATCTAAGGAGCTTCAGCTCACTATGTGAGTCCCTGCTATAAATTGAATAAATAATGTGTTAAGACTTCTTGCGAGTAAAATGAGTCCTAAGAAGCCTCCAGCACCAATCCCTCACCCCAGCCCGAACCCACCCAAAAAACCCCGCTAGCTTGGTGCTACTTCCAGACCAAATGCTTTCGCTTCTAGAGGCCGGTTGGTTTAAGTTGCTCTTCTGTCATCTTCTAACTTGAGCACCTCCATCATGGCAGTTGCAAGACCAGTTATTATATAATAAACAGTTCTGACTGCCTGTCCCTTTTTCTCTTTTTAAAAGTGTAAATACCTCTTTTAAGTAGCTTTTTGTATGTTTTTTTTTATATTTCTATTTTGAGGGCAGAGGCCCAATATATGTACGAATTCTCCCCCAACTAGGTCAGTGCAGCACACCTACAGATACTTGGAGTTTCTCTTTGTGTTCAGTTCCTATCTCTGATGTAAGGATGGGCAAACTCGCAGCTGAACTTCACCACCTTTGACATGTTTGACAATCAGGAAGGATTGGAGCAGGGAACTGATGAAATTTAAGGGATTGCACTTCATGGGTTTTACCACCAGGTGTCACTCTTATTCCCTCATCGCTGAGCTGGGCCATATTTCTGCAGGGAAGGGCAGTGAAACTGTCAAAGGAGCCAGATTGGAAAAGACATGTGGGTCAGTTCAGAGTTTGTTTATCCCCATCTCTCTGTCCCCAGGGGTTGAGAGTCCTGAGGTCATCACTAAATCCACATCTTGCAGGTTGTTTGTATGTGGGTTTTTGTGGGGATTTGTGTAGGAAATGAACCACAGCATGATTCAGCCAAGTGTTTGGCGTCGCATATATCGCAGCTGCCTGGAATTAGGACACTCTCTGAGAAACCTATTTAATCTTTTCACCTTTTGCCTTCAGCAAGGGATGACTAGCTCTTTTTTACTCACTGAATGTTGTACTAACGCTTGTAGCTAATGTCCATGCCACCTTCCTTAAAGAGATTATAGTCAACTATATACTTGTGAATGACCAAGCAGTCACACTGGTGAGACAGAATGGCACTATCTTAAAATTCTCCTATGCAGTAGGTTGCTCTTCCATGTAGCCAGGGAATTAATGATATCATGGAATATGCTTTCTTCAGAAACAACATGTTAGCATGCCACCTTCTATGTGGCAATATAAGCTCTCACAAAGCTCACAGAATCTGTGTGTAAAGCACAAGAAAATCAGGTTTAGGAACTAACGGTATGAAAGTGGATGGGAACGTGTAAGGTGTGAATGCTTGAAAAGAGTGGCAGGTGATGCCATCTGCTCAGGAAAAGGTCTGTTTGTAACTATCTCACAGAAATTTCATCTTGAAAAGCCCTACAGGGCCCTGCAAAACTAACCCACAGAGAGAGAGGAAATACTTGAGTTGACAATGCTGTATGCAGGACTAAGTATAATTCTGACACAGTCGTAAGAACCAAAGATCAAAGGTCCATCTAGCCCAGTGTCCTGTCTTCTAACAGTAGCCAATGCCAGGTGCCCCAGAGGGAATGAACAGAAGAGGTAATCATCAAGTGATCCATCCCCTGTCGCCCATTCCCAGCTTCTGGCAAACAGACACTAGGGACACCGTCCCTACCCATCCTGGCTAATAACCATTGGTGGACCTATCCTCCATGAACTTATCTAATTCTTTTTTTTTTAACCCTGTTATAGTCTTGGCCTTCACAACATCCTCCATTCATCCGTTAGTGTCTGAGTCCTGGATTTTCTGAGGTGAAGTGTCAATACAAAATACATTAGTGCTTTGGAAGCCTTCAGGACTGTTGCACCATGCGCTTGCCCTGTTCACCAGCTCCTTACTGCTTTTAGGGGAAATGAACTAGAAACAACAGAGTGAAACAATATTGCAAACAACTTTTCCTGGGAAATAAATTCAAAATAGGGCAGGAGAGTGGAGGATTGAACTCTTGAATAATGTAAAGAATTAAACTTATATATTGGTCTGCCTGCTGGCTAAGGGAATTATAGAGACTAGCTCACATACACTAATTTTATTCTTTGACAACTATTTTTATACATTTACAACAGTTTGATTCATGTTTCTGTTGGCAGGAAACTGCTACTGCAAAGCAAAATATTTAACTTGTGCAAGACTCTACTAGTCATTATCATTAATACTTAACACTTATGTACGGTGCTTGTAATCTTCCCAGCATTTTCCAACATTAACTAATTTAATTCTTGAAACACACCTGTGAGGTTGGTATAACATGACTCACAAATGTGGTGAGACACTGTTTTCTGAGGAGTTTTCAATTTTGCTATGTCTGTGTAAATAATAGCCAGTAGAAATAAAGCAAGTCTTTTGAGTTCCTGAGCAGAATGCCTTTATAATGGATTATTTCTAAAATGGTAGGATGTCATTCCCATGCAATGCGACTTGTTTTTTGTTTAAATGAAAACTCATACCACTGATAGATTTTGAATCTGTTTAACTATGCCCATGGGAGCACATTTTGTTTTTAAAGGGAAGATGTGTGTATACACACACACACACACACTTTTGTATCTCTTTATACAGAGAGATGGACAAATGCACAGAAATATATATGTAAACACACGTGTATATCACACATCTATAGATATGCACAGAGGCACACACACAAACTCTTATAATTATATTAAGTTCTAAGGGAGGAAGGACAATATTATAGGTAAGGAACAAGACTTGGGAAACAGGTGACCTGGGTTCTAGTCCTCTGTCAGACAGTCTTTGTGCATGAGTTTGGGCAAGTCACTTAGGTCCAGTCTTTCAAGATAGTTAGATGCCTAACTCATGAGAATTAGGTAACCATATAACTTTAAAAATCTGGGCCTAATCTGTATGTACCTAAGTTCTTCTTCAAGTGCTTGCTCATATCCATTCCAATTAGGTGTGCGCGCGCCGCGTGCACATTCGTCAGAAGATTTTTACCCTAGCAACACCCAGCGGGTCGGCTGGGCGCCCCCTGGCGTGGCGCTGCTATGGCACCAAATATATGCCCCTGCCGACCTGTCCGCTCCTCAGTTCCTTCTTACCACCCATGTCAGTCGTTGGAACAGTGGAGCGCAGCTTAGCTGATCTCCACTTCCCTAGCTATTCACTCATTCTAGTACTTATTGTGTATATAGTTTAGTTTTATAGTTGTATTTAATACTTTTAATACCCTTTTGTAAACGTAGTTAGTGTATATAGTTCAGAGGGTTGGGGATTAGCCCCTTCCCCTTTCCCGGTGCCCAGGCCCATGCCTGGTTCACCGGGTTTCAAACCGTGCTTGGCCTGCCGGCGGCCGATGCCAACAGGAGACCCTCACGACTCCTACCTAAGGTGCCTGGGGGAATCCCATCTTGCAGTTAAGTGCAGGATTTGCAAGTTGTTTAAGCCGCGGACAAAAAAGGAGCGGGACTTTCGCCTTAAGCAGCTCCTAATGGAGGCAGCCCTCACTCCTCCGTCTTCGGCACCGAGTGCTGCACAGTCCAAGCTGGGGAGAAGTGCCTTGTCGGCACCGGAGAGCGCCAGCACCGCGAAGACGTCCCGGCACCAGCCGGCACCGGCCCAGAAGCCAGCCCGGCACCGCTCCCTCTCCCCGTGTGCCAAAAAGCTCCTGCGGCTCCAATATCTGCACCGCAGTCTGAGCAGCAGCCGAAACCAAGCCGCCCAGCACCAGCAACTGCCGCGGCACCGGCAATCTCAGCAGCGTTGATTCCGGCCATGCAAGAGCCGTCGAGTCCAGTGCATGACAGCTCCCCAGCACACGCCACAGTAGAGCTTATCGTTCCCACCACGCCAGAGACCTTTTCGACTGCGAGGGAACTCATTGCCCTAACGGAGCGCACCCTGCCTCAACCCCCGGCACTGCCGGTGCGGGTTGTTACATCAACAGGGAAGCTTGCCCTGGTCAGGCCACCTTCCATCGCCGCCCCAGGCAGGCTGCATTCAAGTTCGAGGTCTCGCCAGCGCTCTTGATCTCGCCACCGGTCCTGATCTAGGCGCTGCTTGCAGTGCCGGTACCGATCTCCTTCTCGGTACTGGTCGTACTCACAGCACCGCTCAAGGTCCCACTCATCGGACCGATATTGCAGACGGTGGTCCAGCTCCCGGCACCGATCACGCCACAGCCACTCTCACCATAGAGCTTCACAGTCCCAGTCGACCTCCTGGCACTGCGCTGGTCGCAGGTCCCAGTCACCTTCTCGGCACCAGTACGACTCCCGGTACCGGTCTCTGGTGCAGCACGACGTACGGTACCCTGCGCACAGGGCTCCTCCTCATGTGCTCTCTGCTCCATCATGGCCATCACGGAATGCATCTGAGTCTTCACACACTGATAGCGCTGCCTACGGGGATTCAGAGCCGCATAGCCGTGTCCTCCAGGAGGCCCAGGGCCCAGAACAAGCGCCTCAGTGTTCCTTCTGGACGCCTTGGGCATATCACCAGGCCCAAGGCGAATCTACAGTACTATCTCGTTCTGCCCCATCGGAACATCGTGCACCAGAGACCACTGTTAGCCGCCCTCCTCCAGTGGGTACAGACGACTTGGCTCTGGCACCGGACCCTCAGGTGTTCCCGGACTCTGATGTTCCTCAGGAACAGGAGTCACTGTATGAGCCAGTTGTGCCAGGTCTGTCATCCTCCTCTTCACCAGACGAGGCAGTAGCCAGTACTTCTTCATCAGGCCCGCCCCCGATCAACCTCCGAGCCCACCAGGACCTTCTAAGGCGAGTCACCTTAAATATCAATCTCCAGGTGAAGGAGGTCCCGGAGGTGGAAGACCCGGTCATAGACATACTGTTGGCGGATGCGCCAACTCGCATGGCTTTGCCATTCATCCATTCCATCCAAGCCAAAGCGGTCACCATTTGGCAATCTCCGGCGTCTATCCCTCCCACGGCCAGAGACATGGAAAGGAAATACTTGGTACCCTCTAAAGGATACGAATACTTATATACCCATCCTCCTTCATGCTTTCTGGTCGTTCAATCTGTGAATGAGCGAGAACACCATGGCCAGCAAGCCCCCGCCCCGAAATCGTGGGAGGCTAGACGGATGGACCTGTTGGGACGTAAAGTCTATTCTGCCGGAGGCCTTCAACTGCGGGTGGCTAACCAACAGGCCCTGCTCAGCAGATATAATTATAATACCTGGCAGCCAGTGGGTAAGTTCGCTGAACTGGTCCCACAGGACTCCCACCAGGAATTCCAGGCCCTTCTGGAGGAAGGGAAGAAAGTGACATGGACTTCCCTGCAGGCCTCACTCGACGCTGCCTATTCGGCAGCCAGAACCGTGGCCTCGGGAATTACAATGAGGAGGATATCATGGCTGCAGGTGTCAGGCCTACCTCCTGAACTGCAACACACTATCCAGGACCTTCCGTTTGATGGACAGGGCCTTTTATCTCAGAAAACGGACCCTAGACTCCAGAGTCTCACAGATAATCGCGTCATTATGCATTCCCTCGGGATGCATACTCCGCAAACCCAGCGAAGGTCCTTCCGTACCCAGCCTCAATGCCCTTACCCCCCACCCAGGCCACGACAAGGTGGGCAGAAGGTGTGGTCGCGGGAACCGAGAGGGCAGTCGGGTTCCCAAGGGGGCCAGAATAACGGTCCCACCAAACCACCAGCGGGACCCAAACCGAACTTTTGAAGGTGCGCCCGAGAACAGAGCACCAGTCCTTCCCCAGGATCCCCTTCAGTTTTCCAACCACCTTTCCTCCTTCCTCCCTGCGTGGGCCCACTTAACCTCGGATCCCTGGGTCCTATGCACAGTGGAATTTGGATACCACCTCCAATTTATTTCACCCTCTCCTTCCCACTCTCCCTCCCCGTCCCTCTTCAGGGACCCCTCTCACGAGCAATTCCTCTGGCAAGAGGTTCGTACACTCCTTTCCATCGGAGCTATAGAGGAGGTACCGGAGGAATTCAGGGGCAAGGGATTTTACTCCCGATATTTCCTAATCCCCAAGGCAAAAGGAGGTCTCCGACCCATCCTGGACCTGCGCAGACTCAACGTGTTTCTGAAGAAGTTGAAGTTCTGCATGGTGTCCCTGGGGACCATAATCCCATCCTTGGATCCCGGAGACTGGTACACTGCTCTCGACATGAAGGACGCATACTTTCACATCGCCATTTACCCTCCGCACAGACGGTACCTACGGTTTATGGTGCACCATCAACATTTTCAATTTGCGGTCCTTCTGTTTGGCCTTTATACCGCCCCGCTCATGTTTACAAAGTGCATGGCTGTAGTGGCCACCTTCCTCCGTCGTCGGCAAATACACGTCTTTCCTTACCTAGATGACTGGCTTATTCGCGGGATCTCCGAGCCCCAAGTCACCAGGCATGTTGCCATCATCACGGACCTATTCGAGTGGTTGGGCCTGATGATCAGTCTAGAAAAATCTGCTCTAGTACCCACTCAAAGAATAGAATTCATTGGGGCCATTCTAGACTCCAAACTCGCAACAGCCTGCCTTTCACTACCCCGGTTTCAGGCACTAGTTTCGGTTATAGAAAGCCTCCAAACTTTTCCGACGACCTCGGCTCGCACCTGCCTCAGCCTTCTCGGTCACATGGCGCATGCACTTTTGTAACCAAGCAAGCCAAACTACTCCTGCGTCCCCTTCAAACCTGGCTCACCTCAGTTTACTGCCCAGGCAGGGACACCATAGACATGGTCGTCAGTGTTCCTCAGAGCGTTTTAGGCTCCCTCAAGTGGTGGCTAACACCTTCCCTGGTGTGTGCAGGAATGCCATTCCAATCGAGACAGCCCTCAGTATCCCTAACAACGGACGCGTCGTCTCGGCTGGGGGGCGCACCTAGGCCATCGTCGCACGCAAGGCCTCTGGTCATCTCAAGAGCTAGCATTGCACATAAACGTCCGGGAGCTGAGAGCAGTCCGCCTCGCATGCCAGATTTTCCAACAACATCTCCAGGGCCATTGTGTTCTAGTGCTTACGAACAACACAACGGCAATGCACTACATAAACAAGCAGGGAGGGACTCGATCTTCCCCTCTTTGTCAAGAGGCGATCCAACTGTGGGAATTTTGCATAGCCCACTCTATAGACCTTGTAGTGTCCTTCCTCCCAGGGGTCTGGAACACTCTGGCAGACCATCTCAGCAGGTCCTTTCTCTCCCACGAGTGGTTGCTTCGCCCGGACAGTGTACATTCCATCTTCCAGAAGTGGGGCTTTCCCCACATAGACCTCTTCGCTTCCCGCAACAACAGAAAGTGTCAGAGGTTCTGCGCCTACCAAGGTCTCGCCCCGGGCTCAGTATCGGACACCTTCCTAAGCTCTTGGGTGAACCACCTGCTTTACGCTTTTCCACCCTTCCCGATGGTGCACAGGGTCCTCATAAAGCTTCGCAGGGATGGGGCTCGCCTGATCCTGATCGCCCCTGCGTGGCCCCGACAACACTGGTACACCATGTTTCTGGACCACTCGATAGCCAATCCGATCCCCCTGCCCCTTCATCAGGATCTGATAACGCAGGACCACGGCAGGCTTCACCACCCAGACCTGCAATCCCTCCATCTCACGGCATGGCTCCTGCATGGTTAACCCAATCGGAGTTACGATGCTCTACCCCGGTGCAAGAGGTACTCCTGGGTAGCAGAAAACCTTCCGCTCAGTCTACTTACTTGGCCAAGTGGAAGCGATTTTCCTGCTGGTGTCAAACGCTGAACGTCGCACCTACGGAGGTTCCCATCCCCACTATTTTGGACTACCTCTAGTATCTTTAACAGCAAGGCCTCGCTATCTCATCTTTGCAAGTGCACTTGGCGGCTATTTCTACTTTCCACCCCAGAGAAGGTACTCACTCTGTCTTCTCCCACCCTATGGTCTCGAGGTTCCTCAAAGGCTTGGAGCGTCTATACCCCCTAGTACGATGCCCCACCCCTTCCTGGGACCTCAATTTAGTCCTCACGAGACTTACGTCCCCTCCATTCGAGCCATTGGCAACCTGCTCACTCCTATATTTGTCATGGAAAACAGCCTTCCTTGTAGCCATCACATCGGCTAGG
>NC_133773.1:122740710-122747370 GCF_003597395.2 Chelonoidis abingdonii
GGTAGAATCTCCATCTTTGGAGCTATTTAAAGTCCGGCTAGACCGCACCCTGGCTGGGATTATTTAGGGAAAATGGTCCTGCCTTTAGCAGGGGGTTGGACTAGATGACCTCATGAGGTCCTTTCCAACCTTTTGATTCTATGATTCTATGATTCTATATTCGGTGCCACTCCAGGGGGCGCCCAGCCGACCCGCCGGGTGTTGCTAGGGTAAAAATCTTCCGACGAACGTGCACGCGGCGCGCGCACACCTAATTGGAATGGATATGAGCAACACATCTCGAAGAACAACAGTTAACAAAGGTGAGTAACCGTCTTTTTCCCCATCTGTAAAATGGGGATGATAATACTTACCTATTCTATAGGGCTATCATGAGGCTAAATGTATTACTCTTTATTTGAGATCCTCCAAATGAAAGGACTATAAGTGCAAAGTATTAATCATTAATTAGTTCTTTTTCTTAATGATTGTTATGATTAAAAGTATCATTTAAAAGGTTATGAATAAGTATGAAACCCAATAGCCCCACAAAAAGGTGTTGAGTGTTTAAAAAGACAGCTTATGGAATAGCTAATTGTTGTGTGTCGGCATCGTGACATCGCCATTGATTTGCTAATCTGCACACGGCTTACTAATGTCTTAAATTTATTTGCATTCTGCAATGTTAATGGGTCAAAGGCCTTATAATGTGGGTTCAGTGAGCCACCCACCACATTGACATCTACCAGTGCTGGTACTGTACTATAGGAAAGACTATAACAGCATAACTGGCAATATGTTGGCCTCATCTACACGTTGTGGCCTTCTTAGAAGGCCAAGAGTCTAACACTGTAAAAAGCATGCCTTGAGTTCTAGAATGATCCTAGGAGCCTTGGCTCCTTCTCAGTAAGGCTGTTTTAAACAGAACCTCGGGCTAGGTTTGCAACCTTCGATTTCCTCCCTACATGATATGGAACACCTTCCCGTGGCTGACTTAGACAATTTCATTTCAGTTTTAAAATGCTTCCTTCGTAGCAAGCTGCAGCATACTCACAAATGCATCCAAGAGGTTTACGACACCCTACCACCACCCTCCCAATCGTTGTATAAGTGAACTTCTCAAAAATTAAAGCAATAAACTCCGAGGTGTGTCTGTGGTACCTTTGGGGCCTGGTTCATTGTGGTCCAGGCCCTTGTATAGTCATTTACACCAGGTTCAAGTGGGTGTAAAATGCTTCCTTACTAGAATGATGAGTAGTTTTTTCCTCCTTAAACAGTCCTCAGATTGAGTTATACATTTCTCCTTAAATAGTCACACTGAAATGAATGGAGGGACTAGAGGAGTAAGGCACTAATCGATGTGAGAAAAGGTGGTACAGGCTAGCCCTATGTTAACAACTGTTCAATATTTGCAAGTGAAATAAGTTGGCAATGCTCTAGTTGTACGTACAACTGTTTAGGGATAGATTTTGATACCCTTTAGCACACTGTGTAGTAATTTACTCCACGAATAGCCCTGTTTGAGTTCAATGGGATCACTCATGGAGGAAACAGTAACATCTGAGTAAGGGTGTCAGAATCAGGCACTGGGATACAGCAAGATTTTCCCTCTTTCATTCTGCGCCCTGATTTACCTCTTTTTACTTTGGGCCAGATCCTGATGCACTGAATTGTATCTTACTTGAGTGGTATGATTTCAATGGGATTAATCAAGGATTCAGGTGCTTTTTAGCATGAGTAAGGCTATCAAATTCTGGTGCTTTAGTTCTATAATTACTGCTGGTTAGACTGATGTAGCCAGATCAGTGTTTCTCCATGTATCACCAGGGGCTGGTACAAGAATGAGGCATTTTTCACACAACCTTTTAATGATTATTTTACTTGTTTTTCATTAAAAATCCTCTCTAAGGTTTTTGGGGATCTTCTGCCTGTAGATAACATGTCTTGAACTGAGGTCAGTGAAACGTAACTGCAGTGGTGGCTATTCTCCTCTATACTGTGTGATCCTGTGTGTGAAAACAGACTTTGCGTTCTCAAAGAATAAGAAGTATGTTCATTTGTTTGCAGTCTTCTTGACCATGAACAATTTTGGTTCTAGGTGTGTTTTGAATTTTTAGACTTACAAAAAGTTTACTACATTGTAAATAGGCTTGTGGCTATTTTCATTCAAATCATGGGCTTTACCACACACCCAATTTTATTTCATTGAAAAAATAGATTTGGTTTTGTTTTGTTTTTGTTTTTTGAGGGAAGGAATTTTTTTATGTTATTGCCTATTCATTGGCATTTAAAGTCTTTATTATACATGAATATTTGATTGATACAGTGCTAAAGTCACCATCTCCATTTATATTTCAGCTGTTTTAGATTAAAATAAAAACTTCACATTATGTCCAAAATAATGAATTTTGGTTGGGAATTTATTTTCAAGCATTTAACTTTTAGTACGTATTTCTCAGATCATTTCCAACTCAAAAATTCTATGATCTGTCAGTTCACCAGTCCATTCAAATGTAAAACTTATTCCCAGTACATTTTCTATTGTTTTCTCCAGTCTAGTCCCAAATGAATATGGCTTCCACAATTTTCCTTGTGACACACATACAGTCTAATCTAGCTAATCTATGGAAGTTCCTCAATGATCTCCTACACTATAGTATTTGAGTGTCTGGAAGTAGCAATAGTATCTGCCCATAAAGGTTTATATGATATCCAGCCTAAATGTGCGAGCTCTTTATTCCTCTTAATATTTTTAGTGGTAATCCCCTCATGCCATACTATCTAATAAATCTTTCCCTGTGATGTTTATATCCTTCATATTTTTAGACTATTGCTCAATCGTCACTCAAAAGCTCAGACTCACAAATGGGACCAGATTCTCAAAAGAGTTCCAATCCCATTTAGACACCAAAATAAGTGGCCAAATTTTTAAAAGTTATTCAGCATGTTGGGCATGGAGCACATTAGGGATAGCTCAGTGGTTTGAGCATTGGCCTGCTAAACCCAGGGTTGAGAGTTCAATTTTTGAGAGGGCCATTTAGGGATCTGTGGCAAAAATCTGTCTGGGGATTGGTCCTGTTTTGAGCAGGGGGTTGGACTAGATGACCTCCTGAGGTCTCTTCCAACCCTGGGATTCTATGAATAACTGTCTCTTGCAAGAGATCTGAAGATAAGGCATGCCCTAACCACTGAGCTATGGAATAGTCTGATGTGGGCCAGTCCCTTGGTTTCCTATTAAAGTTGTTCCACTTCAGATCAATAAATTGTCAGTGGAGCACAGAGACTTGCTACCGAGTCTCCCAGATCCTGGGTGAGTGCTCTAACCCTAAGGTTACAGAATCTTTTGTATGCTCACTTGTGCTCTCTCTTTCTTATTCTCCCTCCTCCTAGCTACACCCCCACCATTTTATGTGATTTTTCCTTGAGTGGTCTGCTCCAGTAAGCAGCTTCTGAGTACGTCTCCCATATTGGTGCCCTCAGGCAAGTTAGGGGGAGAAATATGTATTTTCACATGGTTCATGTATTGCTCTGGAGCTTAAGGTTATCCAGACGCCTAGAGCGAGGCTGCAGTACGCAATCTCTGGTACAGAAACATAGGCACCTAGGGAACTTTTACTGCAAAAATATAGGTACAGAGTGAGTGTGGGCACCTGCAGTGTTCAGCAGCAGCTCAGTGTGGGTTTTGCAAATACCAAAGAGGCCTGATTCTGGGATTTAGGTGCTTAAGTCCCTTTGCGATCTGTTAGTTTAGGGACATTTGGCCCTAGGACTGCAGAAACACATATTTACTATCGCACATACCTTCACCCTCTCTCTTAATGGAGGGTGGGGGGGAAAGTGACTTTAATTGGTGCTGAAAGGAAAAAGTGGAGACATTCTTTTACCCTGACCATTCTAATGATAATGATTTCCTTGCAACACCTGGAAACATCAGCTGCATTTGAACTTTATTGATCATTCTTGATTTCTTTGTTTTTGTAGAATTTACATTATCAAGCTGTGATAATTCATTGCAATACAAAGGGTGTAAAGCCTCACCACGTAAAGATAATTCATGCAGCAGTATACAACATGTCTTAAATAGTATGGCTTTGTAGTGTATTTTTTTAGTACTATAATAGGGTTATTAACCACTTGTGAGACCAGGCTTTTTAAATATCATATGTTGAAAATGTATCTTGTGTTTTTATTTTGCATGGTGCTAATGTTAATAGGCCAAATTCTACCTTCTGATGCTTATTATCAGCTCCCTTTGACCTGAACACTAGCTGCTCTAAGGTCAAAATTGGGCCACTTTGTACAAATGTGGTATCATTTCTCACTTATTTCTTGCTTACGTACTTCAACCCAAATTTGGGTTCTGCACTGTAACAGCTCACGTAGGAAAACAGCAGCTTTTTAAACCAGTGGCCTTTAAGGCAGACAATCTGGTTATGGATTATAACAAAAGTAGGCAGCACTGTGTGAAATGAGGAATTTATCACCTCAACAGCAGAAACGCACACATCTGCACGCACACAAACGACATGAGGCAATCAAGCTACAGTCTGAGGCTCGTGTGCAGCTTTGCTGATAAATCACTAAGTGACCCAGCCTCATAGAAGAGAATGAAGACCATAGAAACATTGTCAAATCCATACTGGAACTTTCTGATTGTGCTTCACCCAAAGTCTTGCAGGGCATAGTACATACTATATTTGCAGGGCATAGTACATACTAAATTTCTATTTTTTGAAAAAGGAATGGGTAGTGCAAGAGAGGTACAATAGATTTCCACATGAGTCTTTCCCTTATGGTATCCTGGAGTCAGGTGGTGTTTGGCTCATAAAAGGTTGTCTCAACTCAGTTGCTAGTGGCTGTTCAGCCACATCATAAAAACTGCTTTATAGGGCAGCAAATATTTTCAGTCTCCCCTGAGTTTACACAGCTTGGGGAAACCTACACAATTCCCAAGTTTTGCAGGGGAAGTTGTGGGATACGGGAGTTGCACTGATGGGAAAAGCCGGCTCCAGGTGTGTCCTCTCCCTTGCGTAACTCCCTTGTCAAATTCTTCCCTTAGGTCCTCAGCTGATGTGATGGAACTCTGTTTCCTGCAGCTGAGAGAAGTGGGGACAGGAAAGGGGATAGATTTAAGGATAAGGGTGTAGTGGACCAATGTCTGTGGAATTTCAGTAGGAGGGCCCACAGTGGATTGAGACATCTGCCAGGGAAATAATGCCTCTTCTTCTCCATCCCATATGCATCTCATTTCTCACTGCTCAAGTTCATATAACTCACTGCAGCTAAAGTTCTCTTCCTTGCCTGCTGCGCTGGCCATATCACCCCACTAATCACAAATCCCTCCAGTGGTTTCCTTTCTAATGCTGTATCAGCTTCAATCTTTGACCTCATTTTCAAGACTCAGTCTATTCAGTATAACTTCTACTTTCTGCTTGTCTCCCCTCCTTCCTTTGTGAATGACTTATTTGTCTGATATAAGCTATAGATCTGGGTTTATAATACTATGCCAGGCTCTTGGAAGTTTTGCTTCCTGCACTTTGGGCTAAAGACCCTAAGCATTACAATGCTCAGTGTTGCAATGCCTAACTGATTGGTGCCTGCTGCCTTGTGGAATCCATAGCCCCAAGTTAGGGGTTCAGGCTCCCGGCACAATGCCAGGACAGAGTTAAGCACCTAAGAATGAGATCCATAGAAGCCACCCTACTGACTGTGGAGCCTCTTAAGCTAGCCAATAGGAAATACTGAGCATGTGGCCTATGCCTAAGTTGAGGTGTTTGTGCACATGCTCACTGGCAGCAACTTTGGTGTCCAGGGAGCTTTTATAGTGGGAATTTACTACCTAAGGTGCCAGGTGAGTTAGACAGCCAGTGAGAATCTTAGTGGCACCTAAATGTAGAACTTTGCCATCTGAAGTGGCAGTTAGTGGCCTAAATACTTTTGTGGATCTAGTCCCCCGCCCCATTATTTTACCTCCCACTAGTGCTTGGAACAGTTTCCTCTTCCTTTGCACTGACTCCAGTCATTCAAATTCTTCCTGAAGCGTCACTCATTTCAGCTAGCTTTCTCTCCAGAGGCACCACCCCTGCTTTACCTCACCTCATAGTCCGTAATCATTATTCCATAACGAGCTAAGTTAAAGAAAGCACAGAACACAGACATGTCCAGCGTACTGCTCCATCCCCAGTTTGACGTTGCACATCTTCCTTTGTTCACATTTTAGCTAAGCACATGGAGCTAATCACTAAGTGATTTGGCCACTTTGTTAGCCAGACTTTCATTCGTTTGTCTCAATTTCTGTTTTCTCTCTCTCCTTCTCTGTGTTTTTCTCAGCTCTTCCTTTCTCTCATGTCCTTTCACATTCCTAAGTTGTCTGTTGTCCCTGCTCCCATCATCTGCTGTATATCCCACAACATGCTACCCTTTTTTCCTAGTCCTTTGTTTTGCACTCTCTTCTGCCTCTATATGTATTCTTTATGCCATGTTCCCTGGATTTGATGAGGTGGGGGCAGGGCCTTGGGACGGGGCAGGGAAGGGGTGTTCAGTTTTGTGTGATTAGAAAGTTGGCAACTCTATTAGTGGCAGATGAGGAGGTGCCAGTATAACCCACAGCCCAGGCTCAAATTAGTGAAGGACCCAGAGGTGAAGAGAACAGAGATGAGAGCCATGTGGGTGGGTGGGTGG